>NW_006263463.1:540178-559676 GCF_000469605.1 Apis dorsata
ACCTTCCGCAAAGATTCTTTCCATAGCCAGAAGTACTAAACAATGATGTTTTTCCGTAAGTACANAACTCATAAATATGTTCTTGTCTTTTTACTTTTCTTTCACAATTATCAACTAATCGCAATGCGATATTATGTCCAATGGCGGTACTCCAGGAATCAGGTTCTTCTTTAGCTAGACCCAATTCAGGATCCAAACCTTCCAAATCACCCACAGTAAATTGATAAGCATCATCTCCAAGATCAAATCCTTCTAATCCACTAAAATATTAAACAAAAAATTTATAATTACTTTTTAAGTTTATTATTAAAACTGTTTAAAACTGTTTAAAACTGTTAAACTAATTATTTTCTAAAAACAAGTTAATCAAAAGAAGTTATATGATGAAAAAAATTTAATTGAAAAAAAATTAAAAAAAAATTAAAATTTAATCAAAAGTTGACAAACCTAGATATATCACGATGTTGTCCATCTCCATCTTTTTCCTCATTTATTGTTTGACTGAAAGAAAAATATAATATTTTATATTTTCAAAATACTTTTTTTATAATAAAAAAAAAATTGTTTATTACATGTCATAATTAAAATTAATTAAAATAGCTTATATTTTTTTGTTTTTAATATAATTTTTAACAATGTTAAAATATATTACTTATTTACAGATATGATAAATTATTTTTATTATGATTTTGATGTTATCTTTTACATAAATATGATTATTTTTTATTATTGTTTTTATAAATATGTTTCTATATATTTCTATATAAATTACCTATTTTCTACATAAATAAAGTTTAAATGACGTTTAAAATATACAAGACAAAAAATAATTGATAAAAATTCAATTTTAATAACTGACTTATTATAATAATTATTTTTAAGATAATATATAAAAAATATAATAAAATATAATAAATATAATAAAATTGATAATTAACAATTATAACTAAAATATTTGGTTATTACCTGTGATTAATGATTAAATCTTTATTCAACCGATATATAATCGCAATTAATTATTATATATTTAATCATTAATTGAATTAAATTAGTTATTTATTATATATCATTATTATATTATATATTATACATTATATATTATTATATTAATAACTATATTTTATTTTACAAGTAGTTTTAAATTATAAGTTAGAAAAAATTGTGAAATATATAATTATAGGAATTTCTAAAAAATGAATACTTAATGAGCATATTTAAGTTGGATATGAGATATTTACATTTATACATTACAGTTTTTTTTAATACTTATATTTCAATTATTTAATCATTAATGAAATATACAAAAAAACGAAATATGTGATTCGTTAAATTGAAATATTAAAATAAAATCTTTCCCAATAATCCAAAATAATATTATTAATATATTTCTAAAAAATTTTTATGTAAATGAAAAATTATCAAATATATATTCTGAGATAGATTTATAGCATGAGAGAGATTATAAATAAAGTTATAAATTTATAACATGGAGGAAAAATTGAAATGAAAGTAATAAAAAAATTTATATCGATTGGAAACATAATACTAGATGCTCATTCCTGATAATGCTTGATAAATAAATTATTTAATAATTTAATAATTGTGAGTTTATTATTATGATCGAATGAAGTTACAATAAGATGTATAAAATATATTATTGAATAATTATAAAAAATTGAAGCAAGCATGTCAGAAGCATAGGCAGGGGTAAGGTGATGTTTCCGTCAATATAACACAAAGAGGCAATTCAATTGCCTTTTAAACAATGTGTGCGAGAAAAGAATCAAGGAACGATAGACACGGGTTATCCTACTACTGTGTAGGATTAATACACGAACAGAAACGTATGAACGCTTCGACAAAATAGGAGATACACATCAGACATCTGAGACTTACTTGACTCCAAGTTTAGTAGCAACTCGCCGCCAAGGGCTGTAGCTTGTCACAGTTTTCTTGCTGTTAATTTCCCTTTAATCGGCGAGCAATCGATCGGTTTGTCGTTGCACGAGAGGGAATGCACGGGGGAAGGAAAAAGCACACACTGCATTAGGGCAACCTCATTTTGCCTTTTGTTTCCCTTCTTTCTTCAGTTTTCTTATTCTATTATGTTTTTTAGTTTTATACATTACTTGATATTTGATACTAATACATAATTTTTGATACGAAAACATTATCTTTTCAAAAACATATTTTACCGCAATGTAAACATATAAATATGCAGCATTAAAAAATCATGTGTTTTTTTAATTGTGTGACTTTATCAAGTTATTTTTAAATTATTAATAATAACTATTATTTTTTCATATTGTATAGTTTATATTAAATTTATAAAAATAATATTTAAATAATTAAGAAAGTTTGGGTATAGAATTTTATATGTTGATTATATAAATGTTTATTAGTTCATGTTAAAGACACGAGGATAAACACGCTAAAGCTTATCATACTATTGGCTAATAAACTGCAAAATTAATTAGAAATAATAAGCTTATGAACCAGCCAAAGCTTCTGAATAATAAGCAGATACAATCTCTTCTAGCTATGTTTTATAAAATATAAAAATTCAATAAGATTTCTTAGTATAAATATAAATATGAAATGTAATAGATTATTTGAATTTTTAAATATATGTAAGTATATTTGGAATTTTTTAAAATATGTAAGTATATTTTAAATTTTAATAGCTGATCATATTGAATTAATAATAAATATATAATTAATTAAATTTAATTAATTTTATCAGATGATATATTTTTTTATAAAAATTTAATAGATAAAAAAGTAAAAAGTTTCTTAGAAAATGCAAATATATATATATTTTCAAACTTATATTTGTTGCAAATAAGAGGAGTTTGTAATAAACTCCAAGTTTAGGCCTAGCCATGCCAATTGCGTGCGAATCTTGAATCACAGATACGCAGATCCAATGCAGGAAATTTATAATTTCAATAATAAAAATTATTTACCTTCCACTTCCAGATGATAATGGTAATGGTAATGATGCAGTAGACCCTCTTTTAACATTGTAGCTACTTGAAGTTGTGGATATGCTTGATGTAGTTTTAATGGCAGCTTTACTAGAATGATTTTTTGATTTAATACATTCTAGTACCAGTTGATCTTTACATCCTTGACTTTGATGTACAGATACTCCACAATCTGATAATAACAATATCAATGAATTAATAAAAATACAAATATATTAATATATAATTAATATATAATTAATTACGGTCACAATGTAGAAGTATAGGTTTATTTGTTGAATGTTTCATACAAACATCACATAGTAAACTTCCCTGAGGTCCTGCCATTATTGTCGTCCATAAATGTTGTTGACTAGTTTTTTTACCACTTTTATCCTATAATTTCATCATAACATTTAAAATTATGTTTTATTTATTTATCTAAACTTTTTATAATATTCTTACCTTTTTTTTACGGAAAAAAATAGATCCTCGTTTTCTTCTACTTTTTTCTGAATGATGATCATCATATACAACTGCACTAAAAATTAATTAAAAAAAATTGAATTATAATTAATGTATAAATATAATTAATCAAAAGAATTTAAAATATGAAACAATGTGAAAATATTCAACAATGTGTAATATTTATAAGCCGTACTACATGATATGTTTACACTAAGTAATTAAAATAAAAATATTATAAATACATAATACATCATTGAGCATTTTGTGAAGAAACAATATACATATAGAAAAATCTAAATAATATTACAATTTTATTATGTGTATATAATTTAAAACAAAAAAAATTTATGATGAAACCAATACAAACCAGTTAATTTTTCCTTTTTTCCCCTTTCTTCTTAGAATGTATCATGTATATATGAAAAACTCTAAAAATATATAATACTTACTCAGTCAATAGTTCATCAAGGGATATCTGAGCATTTGGAGTGCCTTCTCTATCTTCATGAAATTCATGGCTGTTTGGTGTGTGAAGATCCTCAGTTTCAGTCTCACTTCCACTACCCTTTTCATTTCTTTCACGTCGGCTGTACCATGCAGGATGGTAGGAAATTGTCAAGTACAAACACAAAGTATGCGACTATTGTGTAAAAGATGCAAATCAGAAATTCTCGTGTGGTTTTCCACCGAGAGTGCCACATAAGTGCCACAAATGTGCAAAGTTAAGATATACAAAAGAATAAATTCAAAGTAAAATTCGAAAATTTTTTTTAATAATTTTAGAAATTAAATATCATAAAGATGAAATAATATCTTGATTTTAATTAAAGTGCGACTTAATCTTAAAGAAATTAAAAATTAAATATAATAATAAATAGTGCAATCATGCTAAATATTTTCATCTACAAATTAATGCAGGCATTCTTAATAGGATTATTAAATTAATATAATATTCTTTAAAATATTTTGTGAACATATTAATAAATCATGCATTCATTTTTTTATTATTAATTTAAAAATTGTTTAAGATATAAAAAATATATATAATCACAATTAAAATAGACCTAAAATCAAATGCATTTTCTTGTTTCATATTTTAATACTTTAGAGTTATTACTAATTTAATGACATTTTCAACATTATGGATTTGGTATAGAATAAAATTGCACTAATGATTATTAAAATTTTAATTAAATTCCAATATAAGATATATTAAATATATTATTATTCTATTCTATAGTAGAAATATAGTGTAAAATAAAATATTTTATAATCATAAATAAAATTTATGTATAAAGTTTACATGTATATCATTTTTATATATTATAATATTAATTGAAAAAATATTCATTAATTATTACAAAATCATATGTTAATAAAAAACCTATATATTAATCATATAGTTATAAATAAAAAAAATAATAAAAAAATAAAATATTTTAACAATTTATAGATCATTCTAATTACTTAAATTGAGCCATTTTTTTGATTCAATAACTCAGAATCAACAAGCTAAAATTTTCAATAATAAAAAATCAATAGCATAACAAACTATAACAAATTATAAAGGTATTCTAAAAGATATTTGATACTAAATCCCATAAGATAATAGGTCTATTTTGCACCTTGATTTTTATATATCTTATATTAGATATATATAATGTATACAAAATGTATGAGTTGTTCTGTATATTATTTATATGTGATGTAACAAAAAGATTGCAAGTTAGATCATAAAAATTAAATTATTATTTATAAGTATAAAGAATTTATAAAATTAATTTAAAAAATTAAAATTATTAATAAATAATAATATTTAAAAATTCATAATTTATATTTAAATTTATATTATTTCATTGTTTATCAAATTAATACTATAAAATGCAGTATAATATTTTTAAAATTTACATTATTATTGATCTAGCTGTGCAATCTAAAAATATTTTTATTTTACTTACGTTTTAAGTGATGGTGTTGTCCTAGTCACAGTCTCTGCTAAATGAGCATTAACTTGGGGTGTGACAATTGAAGGTGTTGAAATAGATTTCTGAAGAGGTAAACGAGAGCCTGTGAGACCAGGCATCAAACCACTACTGTCTGCTAATCTTTGACTACCTTTGAATCGTTTTGTAATTATCTTCTGATATTCACTCTGTTAAAAAAATTTTCAACTTCTTCATTACAAATCAAATATTCAAAAAACTTGTAAACATTCTCTAAATTACCTGTACTAAATCAGCTTCATTGAGAGAATGAGTACTTGCTTGTGATCTGCATGTTCGATTGCCAACTCCTACAGGTCTGGTACAAGACTTTCCATGTAATTCTATTTCCATTTCACTGTCTAGACTACTTAAACTAATACTGCGTTGTCGCTGAAATTGTAATAGAAAAATATTGAGTATTATAATGAAATAAAGAGATAAAAATTTTAATTTTAAAGCAAAATGAAAAAAGCAATAAAGCAATCATGCTACAAATAAGATGAAAGTATCTTTTAAAATATGTATAACATAATATTAACCATATTTTGTGCTTGTAGATGATTTTGTCCAGAATATCTGCGACGTCCACATCGAGTGTCTTCTAGATCAGTCCAGCTGCGTCTCCTATCTATACCTTGTGCATTCTGTGAACGAGGACCTACTGATGGAAAATGTGTAGGAGAACTATTGGTGGAACAATTAACAAGGAGATCAGGATCAGATCCTGTATCATTATTACTCGAGCGTGGTGCAATTTCAGATGAAATTAAAGGACAAAGGGAAGGACATGATGAAGTTAATCGTTGAGGTACATCATTGTGGGATGTGCGATGATTATATCCCCAATTGCTCAGCGTTAAATCTCTCATACGTTGAATACAATCATGGATTTCATGCAGATGTTGCAAGTTGTCCTCTGCAAGGAAGTGAATAAACTGTTAGCCACAGAAGCACATAAAATTTTATCAAGCAATATTGAATTCAATGAAATGTAATGAATAGTGTTATACAAATTAAAAATTATGATAGCCTTTACATTTATTATAAAATTTAGAAAAACTTGCAAACAATACTCGCAAACATTTTTGTCATTTTGTCTAAGCATCTTTTCTTTTCTTTTTTTTTTTTTTTTAACATCAAAATTGACTCTAACCGAACAAATAACATAACAAAAGAAACAAATAATCAAGAGCATGCATTATCAAAAATTAAAATAGCAATGAATATATAATTGAATGCAAAATTGTTTTTCTATAATTATACAATTATAATATCTGTCTAATTATTCTAGGATAATTTATATATAATTTTATAAATTATATATAATTTATTATATCAATCATTAAAATATTTCATATACATTTATGCAACGTTTCCAATATAATCAGTTTAAGAATAACAAAATATAGGATTAATTTAGTAATTTGGTATTACTTGCATAAATTATTCTATAAATTTATTCTTTTTTATATGTTCGCCTGCATTTTAAAAATTAATTAGATGCCGAACAATTATAACATCATTAACTAAAATAATATTATAATAGTTTTCTTATATTCTTTAAAAAATCTTTAAAAAAGATTTGATCACATAAAAACAGAACTTTGTAATTACTTTTTTTAATAAATGTATCTTCTGGCTTTTATATTTCGATGATTACGATAGACTTAATAATTACATTAATAACAAATCCACAATTCAAATAATGAAAAAAATTTACCTAAAACAGGGTAATTCTTAGCAAGACCAGGTGAATGCGGCGTGACACTGATAATTGGTACCAAAGGATTAGTCTGGATTTGATTATTAGTGCCAAGTGTAAGCAATGAATGCTGCTGTTGCTGTTCATCAGTTCCTTCAGACATTGTAATAGCTGTTTTTTCCGTATTATCTTTGGTGTAGCCGGTTTCAGTAATTATATTTCCATGTAGATTTAAATTGCCAAGATCTCCATTAATAATAGGTATACGATCGCAATCAGAATGCGATGATCCCAAATAATCAGTTATTACATCTTCTTCGCTATCTTCCCCACTATTTGGACACTCATCTATAAATATATTAAAAATAAATTTATCAATTATGAATATATATTATAGATATAACAAAGTTTTTATTATGTAAATTTAATAATTAATTAATTTAGATAATAAAAATACGAATATTACAACATAAATTACTCAAAAATTATAAAAAAGATAATAAAAAAAATACTCTTTTGCGAAAAAGATGATACTCGTGTGCAAGGAATGTTGCATTTCGTGAACTGCATCAAGATATAGGAAAACCAATATTCAAATGTCCTCGCGCATATCGACTCGCGAAGGGAACAAATAGGACCCGCTCGTGACAATTGCAGCAGCATCTCATCTTCACGTTAGTAATGTATAAAGGCATATTCTATGAAAATCAGGTCAAATATTTCTATAATGCTATTTGTATTTATATCTTTATAAATATGCAAATATTAATATGAAAAAGAAAATTTTGTCAAATTTGAAATTTTTTTTTTAAAAAGAATTCTATTATTTAAAAAAAAATTAAGCTAAATTCATCGAAATTAATTAAATTTTACTATATTAAAATTGATTACAGATCAATTATCAAATGTCACAATTCAGAAATAAGAATATCTTATTAAATCAATCTAACATTAACTAATACATAAAATTAAAACTCTTTATTTAATCCTACTATTTCAATTAATAATAAAACATATTTCATCATAATATTTGATCAAATATTTATGTTATATTACATATGATACTTAAAAAAAATGAATTATGAATGTTGATTATATGAATTACACGGATATTAATGACACTTCTGGTGAAAATATTCAATCAATTAACATATTGTATTTTACCTACACGTTGACTTGATAAATCGTTTATTGTCATCCCAATATTGAGAATAAGTAAAAATGGTCAAATCATACCAAGTATTTTTCCGAGATAGACACACTGTTGCTTTTCCCCGTAACTCCCAAGCGCGAATTGATCCGTTGGTCCGCGCGTGCCACCCCGCCTCTATACACCCCCGATCCTTAATCGACCTCCAAGCTTTAATTTAATACTTTTATTTCTTTTTTTAATAATTTCATCTTTTGCTTCTGTCTTTATAATTCATTTTTTACATAATTAAATATTATTTCGGAAAGTTTTTATTACTATTACTATTTCAATCGAAATATTTATAAATTCAAATCATATATCTATGGAATTTTATTTTTAATCAAGAATCATTATATTTCACATTGATTAATGAAAATTAATTATTTTATCATATTTTTAAAATTTTTTAAATATTAAATATCTCTCAAAATATATATTTATATATCATCCACTTATATATACATTAAACAATTTATTTTAAAATTGGGATTAAAATTCATTCCAATTTGTTTATTTGAATCTTTGCCAGAAAAAGAATAATCATAAATAAATTTTAAAATAATTTAGTTATAATTTATTTCAAATATTTTTTTATTAAAGAGTTATAAGAATGAAAATATTATTGTGTTCATTTATTTTATAAAGATATAAATATATTTTTACATATCTAATATTTTTTAGTAGTTCATTTTTATTGCTTTAAATATTTAAAGTATTAATTAAGTATATAATTTTTAAAAATCAATATGCCCTTTATATTACTTTCATGTTTATGAATTATATCCAACCATTATGAAATTAAAGATATGTTTTCAATATAATTATATATTAATTAATTATATATCCTATAATTATAATAAATGGTAATCTTACTTGAATATTACTATATTATCAAGAAGTTTATTAACATTAAATTAATTTTTTATAAAAAAAATTATTATTCAATACATATACTATATATTTTTTTAATTTCTACTAAAAAATAAAAAAACTAAATAACAAAATCATATTAGAAATATATTTAAAATATTATAAAATAATTAAATTATAAATTTAATTTAAAAATATAAAAATAAACACAATATAAATTAACTAAAATTATAAAAATGAACATAANAAATTTCTACTATTTAAATAAGCTTTTCAATATAATATATGCTAAAATGTAAATATATTTAAATTATGTGATTCTAATATATTTTAAAAATTTATATAATAAAAAGTTTTATTTATAAATTTTATATTAAAAAGCTTTTATTAAATAAAATATAGACAGGATATTAATTCTAAAAAATATTAAATATTTCCTTTTTTAATATTTTATTGCATACAATAAATAAATATATTGACAGATAGAGAAAAATTATTCATATTCTTGTTTTAATAACAACTTACCAAAAGAAAACGGAGCCAGTATTTCCTGTCGTTTCTCCATCTTTTTTATTTCCAATAATTAAATGAATATTTAATTTTTCAGAAAACGGAAACTGAAATATTTGAAATATACAAATATTATTAGATAAAAATTTTCGTTTCAAAAATATCTTTATAAAATATTATATAAATTTAACAATTATAATGTATATGATATTTAATGAAAAATATAACACAGTTATTGTATTTTTTTCATTGTAAGATAGAAAATATCAATTATGTATTAAGTATTTTACACTTTGATAAAGACGATATTTTGTTACCAAAGGAAGCCGTATTGACAGGTGAACGCTCGATTTAATTATTTTGCTATATATATATATATATATATATAGCAAAATATATATATATATATATATATATATATTATACATTACTTAAATAACAAAAAAAAAAAATACACACCTGAAATATAATAATCTTTATAAATCCATTAATATTATATGCGATTTATTATATTTAATTCTTTCATAAGCAAATGAAATGTTGTATCAATCAATCTGTATCATACAGTCAAGGCACGTCAACCATTTTGTACTAGCTGAACTATATAAGTAGCAAGAAATTGTAGAGATGCGGTAACGCATGTGATGGGAATAACAGTATAGAATTAAGCGCGTATTTAAAACTTATATAAAAATTTATTGTTAAAATCTATTTATTGAAAAATGATAATTTCAAGAACAAAAAGAATATTGATAAAGAACATCGAAGTAAAAATTTTAAAAATATATTGTATTTATTTTATTTAAATTATTAAATATTTAATATTGTTATTATATATTCAATATAAATGAAGATATAATATGTTTTGAATATATATTTTAAATTAAATTATATATTATATCATATTTATATAAATTTAAAAAAAAACCAAAAGAAAATATCATTTTTTAAAATAAAAGAATTAATATTTTATCAAAAAATATTCNTTAAAATTAAATTAATTAATACTTTGATAATATCAAAATAAATTAATAATTTTTTTTATTTTTTTAAAATATATTTTTTATATATATCATTTTATATACATTTTGTATAATATTTTATTAATTCTGTACATAAAATATTTTCATATTTCTTTCAAATTTTAAATATGATATAATATTTTTATGCATTTAAACGATATTTTCAAATTTAAACAAATCATAATATATTTGTCTGTCTATTATTATATCTATATGTTAGTAAATTTTTTTGTCAAGTATCATTAAAATTATAAAGTAATTTTAAATTTACATGCTTGGCCGTACTGATATTTGATCAAGGAACTGAATGAACATCGAAATATATCCGAAGTGTCAGTGTAAAGAACTGTCAAACTTTAAAAAAAATGACAGTATTTTATAATGAATTTACGTCTAGTTAAAAATAATTATTTACAAAGAATAAAATTAATAAAATTAAAATTTTATGTGAGAAAACAGTATTTATATTCTATATTATTTAATCATTATTTATTTTAAATTTTAAAATATATATATATATGTATAACCTAAAAAAATCTATTATAATTTCGAATATTAATTAAATATTATCACGCAATATATTCCACTATTAGTTTACTTTATTTTTATATAATTTTAATATTATGAACGCATATAATGGAGATTTCAGAGACAAAAAACCTTGTTAGAGATTTAGATTTAACTCTACAACCTCGTATTTTTCCACGATATAAAGCTTGGCTTCCTCTTGCTACACAACAGGTAATTATTTATATAAAATGATTATTCTCTGTATATTATGACTTTATAAATTTATTATAATGGTCAATGGCTATAAATTCTGTTTTTTTAATATAAATCAGTTTCCAAAAAAAAAATGAATTTTAATTATAAAAAAATAAATTCTTTGATTAATAATAGTAATTATATATGATAATAATAATTATTTATATTTTAATATTATTTATGTATAAAATAAGATTTTTATGCACATGCATATTATGCATATGCTAATTTATTTTATAAAATATATATTTTCAGTTAAGGCTTAGGAATCTTATACAAATAATAGGATGCAATTTAAAAACAAATATAAATAATGAAATTTGTTGGTTTTATTATACTCTACATAGAACAAGTATGTCTTCTCCTTTATATACAAGTGAAATAATTGATAATGTAAATCCAAAATGGTCAAGTTTGGAAGCACCAACCATATATGCTACCAATTATTCTACTGCCAGTGGTGAGCTTTGTAATCTGTTAGTACCTTGAAAATAATCATGTGCTCATAGGTATAATTAAAATTAATAATTAAATATATTTTTTCTATCCAATTTATAATCAAATAATAATGATATAATATTTAATTTACTTTATAAATTTATATTATATTAAATATATAAAAAGAGTATTTTTCTTTTTTTTTTAATAGAAGTCATTGTAAGATTATGGAAAAGAATGATTGTTAATAATATAACTACTGATATAACTATATTTACATGGGGCATATCTTTTACTGGCTTGGCATATATTGGTCCAAAATTACCAAGTACCTTAGAAACTATTTTAAAAGAAAATTCTCTAATTTTTCAATTTCATGGTGGTTTTTTTACACCAACATATTGTTTTGCTGAAACTCCTGAATTGAAAAGATATCTACGTATAAAAGTTAATTCATCTGAAATAAGAGATAGTTATACTGTGAATAAACTCAGCAGTTTGAGAAATAAAATGCAAGCATTAAAACAACAGACAGAATCAGTACAAACACTTCGAATGCGAATTGCTTCTGGAGATAATTTTCAAGCACCAAAATATCCACAAAGTTCATTAAACAGATTATTTCAACCTCGTAAAGTAAATAGGGAGAAAAAAGCTGAAATAATAAAAATTCGCAAAGAATTAGAAATAGCAAAATTTAGAACAAAATTATTAGAACAAGAAAGAGCAAGAAAAATGGGAGAATTGAGAATGTTAAATCAGATGCATTCTAACATTATGGAAGAAAATCAAGATTATGGTATCAATTATTAAATTATTTATAATTAACATTATATTATAATTTAAATAAAATGATTTTAATATATTTATTAAAATTAGGTTCAGATTTAATGGAAAAATACAGGGAATTAAATAAAGATATTGAAAGATTACATGAGTGGCGACAAAATCAAATAGATACAAGAGAAACATATATTCAATTGAGTAATCAACTTGCTCATAGAAGAAGACAATTGATTTCAGAATTAAGTTTAATATATCCTATTTCACAAGTATGTGTATGATATTTCATAGGACATTAAATTTTAGAGAAAAGTAATATGAAATGAATCACAGTATAAATGAATGTATTTATATGGCACAGGATGGAAATCGAAAATTTAGAATACATGATGTTCATTTACCAGATAGTGAGGATTTAGAATTATCAAATGATACTGAAGTTGCTGTAGCATTGGGATTTGTTGCACATAGTACACAAATGATTGCCAATTTTCTTAATATACCTACTAGATATCCTATTATACATTATGGATCACGTAGTAAAATTATAGATCATATTACTGAAAATTTACCTGATAATGAAAGACAGTAAGTATTTTTATTTTTTATTTATTTTTTGATTTTTATATGTATAATTATAATGTTATAATTATATGTATAATTATTGTATAATTATTGTATAAATATATATTGTATAATTATATATATATTATATTATATGTATAATTTTTTAGATTTCCTCTTTTTGCTCGAAGTAAAGATAAACTGCAATTTCGTTATGCTGTTTATTTATTAAATAAAAATATAGCTCAATTAAGATGGTATTGTGGCCTTCCAACAACAGACTTAAGGGCAACACTTTCAAATCTTGCTACTTTAATAAATATTAAACCAAATCAATCTCAGTATGTTATGTTTTCATGATAATTAAATATTTTATAATTATAATGTATATAATTATTATTTTTTTAATTATAAAATTTTTCCTTTTTTGTAGTTTAGATAATTCAAAGCGAACATATTCTACTTCATCTTTGGATATTGAAGTTGGAAATAATAAACAAAGTATAACACCACCAATACAAAAAATAATTTTTGAGAAATGTCATCGATCTTCACGATCTATGAGTCAGTTGAAGAGTATAAAATCTTCTCTTGGTTCATCCTTAGATCAAGGTTTAGATAAACCTGTACAGTCTCTTGTTTTAGGCAGTCAATCAAAGCGAATTTGTAAATCAGAAGAAAGTGCCATAGACAATAAAACATTGGTACTAGTAAAAGATAGATCAACTAATAGTAGTAATGAAACTTTAAATAACGCTATTTTAACTAATAAATATATAAATGATATAGACAATGAAGATAATTTTCAAATAAATAAGGTTGCAATAGAAAATAATATTGAAATTATGATACCAACATCAGTGTCAAAGACAATCAATGTGGATAATTTTGAAGGTTCAGTAAGTGTAAGAGATAGAAGCTCGAATTCTATAAGTAGCTGTGAAATGGCACTTACTAGTAGTCAAAATGGGGATGATAGTTCAAATGATAATAATACAAAAAAAGATGAAACTAGAGAACTTATTTCAATTACTAATGAAATTTCAATAAATATTAATGATGTTGTAGATAATGCTTTAAAAAATGGAAAATACAATGAAGATTATAACATAAAAAATCAAACTTCAAAAGATTATAATAATCTTAAAATATTAGCTAGTGATAAAAGTTGTAATGATCATGAACATACAGCTGGAACAGAAATCTCAACATATAATAAGGAACATTTGGCTAAGTCATGTTTATCTTTGGATGATATAATGTGTTGTGCTTATGAAGAAACTGAAAAGAAACAAAGAACGAGTTCTATTTGTGGTTATCCAGAAGAATATCTTTCATCAAAATATCTTACATCGCGAAAACGATATAATTCTGAATCAAAGTAAGTATATATTAAAATATATATATAAGAAATAAAATAGATATAATAATAAAATATATATATATTTTTTTTTTACTAAATAATTGTCTTTTTTTTATATATATATAAATAGAAAAGACCGAATAGATTCTTTACATGCTAAAAATTGGTACCACAATAACACAAGTAGAGAATCAATGGTAAATAAATTTTAAATGTTAAAATTTTTATAAAAATATAGTTCTTTATTATTAATATAAATATTTTTTTATATTTTAGTTGGAAACGGAATTAATAGAAACAGCACAAAAATCAGATTGCTATTTATATGATGAAACAAACAAATGTGACTTCCAAGCATCAAGTGAATACATTGACATTATTAGACGTAGTTCAGAAAATGTATATGCTCGTACTGAAGCTTTAGCTAATAAGAAAACTAGTTTTAAAGTTATGAAACCACGACTGTAGTATTTATAATCTAGGATATAACAAAGTGCTGTTAATTGTTATAATAGTTAATATTTAAACGCACCAGACCCAACAAAAATTCACTGCATGCTATATAGAAAAAATTAAATTAATATAAATACTGTTACTATTATGAAAATTGAAAATAAAACAATCTCATATATTTCTTCAACTTATAAAATATAAAATATTTATATTTATTATAATTATTTATTAATTAAACAGAAAACATTATATTTGTTCATTATGTTAAATAATATTTTAATATCTATATCTATATGCTTTTTATATTCGATGAAAAATTGCTATATGATAATATACCATTTCAGGTACTATTACTTACATAATAAATTTTAATACATGTGTGCAATACATGATGGGTCGTGCAATAATAATTGTGCTTTTTATTGTTTACACAACATTAAATAGATAGAATATAAGAAAAAAAATTATAATAATGATTCTTTATATATAATATTAAAATTAGTACATGTTTATATTTTTTTAATTATGTAAAGTTATTATGTAAAGTTGATATTGTTAGCATTCCTATGTAAAAATAATATTATTAAATTGACTTAATATCCCTATGTAATTTAAAATAATATTTATATATATATATTTAACAGATTTCAATATTTTGAACATCTGATTTCAAATAATATTTCAACATATTGATTAATAATTAGTTTCTAAAATTAAGTCTATTAATTATATAAATACTAATATTTAGACAAATCTATATAAAAGGACCAATTGAAGAAAATATTATTAATTTAATATATTGGATTAAATATATTGTAACTAATAATTATGATAAAGAATATTTAATGGATAAAGAAAACAATGAAAATTAAACAACTATTGAAATTGTTATAACTTATTTCAATGTAAAAAGAAAAACAAAGAAATTAAATTAAAAATTACTAAATATGTTTAAATAATTTGATATAAAATTGTATAGATTTACTGCAATCATGTAAGTATATATTTTTTATTAAATTTAAGAAGTTTTATAGTATTATAATGTACTATAATGAATAATATATTAAAATATAGATACATAAATTTTTTTCTAATTTATAACTTATGAATAGAATAATTTATATTAAATGCATCGGAGAAATGATTAAAAATTTTATTATTATTGATAAAAGTTTATTTTTTATTTTATTGTAGTTTTAAGAGGATTTAATAAAATTTACAACATTTTCAACATCCTAATATTTTAAAAAATTATACAGTATGATCTTTTTATTTATAACATTGCAAACAAAAATATGTTGCTATTTTTTATAAGATTTATGGCAATAATTTTTTAATTTTATTATATTATTATACTCTTATATATTATTATAGTCTTTACATACAAAAATAAATATTAAATGGCCACTGAGATATTAAAAGTAAATTAATGTATGTAATATAAATGAAAATGTTCATTTTAAAAATTCATTAATTCTAGTCAGTTTTGCACTTACATCCCATAAACGTAATGCTACATTAGGATCTAATTCTTTTTTTGAAACATAAAGTTTACAATCACGGTAAATATTACCACTTTCATTAGATAAGGAAGGTTCTATTGCACAATGTAATACTGTTTGTGCACCCTATAATAAAAATATAATAAATATAATAATATATTAATTATAATATATTAAATATTACAAATTAATATTTTGTGAGACATATTATATATAAAAAAAAATGTATAAAAAATAATCACCTGATTTGCAGTACGTAAAAATAATAGAGCAACAGGTGAAAAAATAATATAATGAAACCAACTCCTTTTAACATTTCTGAATAAACCAGTGTAAGTGAATCCAGGACAAACCATGTAAACATTAATACCATTATCTTTTGTTCGTTTAGCAAGTTCAATACCAAAATAAGTATTTGCTAATTTTGAATTACAATAGGCAGGATTCATGCGTCCTTTAACTACCAATCCTTTTTCACAATTTAGATTGGAAAAATCAATTATCCCAGATTCAAAAAGTTTAGATGTCACAATAACAATTCTATTGAAAAAAACAATGTAATTAAATATATAAATAATAAATTTAACAAAAAAAATAGATATTTTATATGGATATTTAGAAATTGATATGTATGACAAACCTGTTTGGTCCATTTTGTTTTAAATGTTCCAAAAGTAAATTTGTAAGCAAAAAATGACCTAAATGATTTACTCCAAAATGAATTTCAAATCCATCATCAGTTAAAGCTTGTTCTTTGAAAGGAACATATACTCCAGCATTATTAATTAATACATGAATCTCTGCAAAGTTTTTTATTACTTCCATAGCAAATTCTTTTATTGATGAAAATGATGCCAAATTTAATTCCATTGGCACCTAAAAAAATAATACCATACTTTTATATATATAATAGTAAAGATTAGACATATAGATTAAAACTATAATATTATATCTATTATATTGATTGTAAAATATAAATAACTAAAAATAAATAAAATTACCAATTCTCCAGTAGATATTTGAGTGCGTATATCAGATATAGCATTTCGAGCAGTTTGTATATTTCTACAAGCTAGAATAACTGTAGCTTTTCTTTTAGCCAATTCTTTTACTGTTTCTTTACCAATACCAGAATTAGCACCTGTTACAATGAATACTCGACCTACCAAACTGTCTGTATTTTTACATCTTCCCCATGTACGTTCACGACATTTTCGAAGTAAACCAATAAATAATACTACTGGTAAAATGAAATAACACCATGAAGATACCATATTTGCTTAGGAACTATGACAATATTAAGTAATATTTATTTATATGGAATGACTAATCAATATTTGATTATTCACGTACTATGAATTAAGAAATCACGCAATTTTAAAAGATGTTTTATAAGTTAACCTTGTTTATTACATATTTCGATATTAAATTTATATTTCACAAATTGTATCTTAATATAAAAGTAATTACTGTAAAAATATATTCGTTCATTCATAATATATAATTATTAATATAGTAATTATTAAATTGCAACACTTAAAAATTCATTAATAAGCATAGTGATAAAACGTTTATACCTATCGTAAACGAATAATTTTCTATCAATAAATAGAGAATATATATGTATATATATATGTATATATATGTATCTATATTCATCAATAAATTTAATAGATTAATTAAAAATTTTAATCATAAATAATATTAAATATAATAAGATTTAAATAATAATAGCAGACTTTTAATATTATTTCATTTAATTTGTTTCATCTATATTTATGAAAATAGTATATGTATAATAAAATATTATACGTATATATATTTTAAAAACTTTTTTAAAAGTATTTTCTAACTATTATTCGCAATTTTATAACAATATTAATATTTATAAAAATATTAATCTTATTATTTTTAATAAAAAGACAATTATTTAATTATAAATATTAAATATATAAATATTTTTATTATTTATGGTTTTTTATTTTTATATTTTATGCTAATGTTTTATATCATATATTAATGTTTTTAATAATCTTATCTCAATAACAATATATTTTATCTTACTTATGCTAATCTTCTATCTTATTCTTCTCAATTCAAAATATTTTTATATATATTTTTATATTTGCAATACATATAATTTTATAATAAAATTTAGCTTATTTAATAAAATATTTATAAGTCCATGTAAAACCTAATTACATAAATCATTATCTATATGTAATTTAAATAATGATTATATTATATGTTTATTGATTGGAAATATACTAGATGGCAACTCTTACTCTTATTATCCATATGCGATAAAAAATTCTATATTTATTGAAAGAAGTGTAAAAAATATAATAATACAAGTAATTTAATTCTTTAACTAAATAATAAAACTTAATTATTTTTATCATGGGAAATCTTTGTCTATCTTGTTGCAAACAATCATCTTCATGTGAAGATTTAACGCCAGACTTGGTAAGATTGGAAATTTTAAGGTTATTCCAAATAATAAATATATTTCTTATTTAATATTTTTCATTGATATTTGTTTTTAATTAACTCAATTTATGTTTTTTGGCATAAATATTTTATTTTAAAATTCTTTTTTTTGTATTACAATTATATATTTAATTTTTGCATAATAAATTTTATATTTATTACATTTAATATTATTAAAAACTTTTTTCCCTTCATTATTATATTAAAAAAAAGCTCCTTTAAGAAACTCCGTGTTTATTTAAAATGTATAAAAAAAATTTTATTTAAATAATTTTTTAATATGATATAATAAATATTTATGAAAAAAATATTTTTTATTTTTAATATCTAAAAAATTATAAAATATTATTGTAACATTAAAATATCTAAATAATATATTTCAGTAATAAAAAAATTTTAAGAATAATTTTTTAAAAATATTTTTT
>NW_006263463.1:560164-563408 GCF_000469605.1 Apis dorsata
TTTTAGGAAACTAGAAGAAGAAAACAAATGGAAGCTGCAGAAAAGAGAATTGCTGAACAACAAAATCGAGGAATTAAAAATATTGAGGCTGTTAAAAGACAAGAAAGGTTAGATCAATTACGTGAAAAANATAATAATGTAATAAATTTTTTTATTATTTTAGTGGCAAATGAATTAATGGGACATTTTAATGGAAATTAATTATTTGCTGTACCTATAAATTTATTTTAAAAAATATACAATTATTTAATCTAAGATCATAGATAATATATATATTATATATATATATATATATATAATAATGTACAAAAATTGTATGTTATACAATACTATTTCTTAATAGAAATTAAATGATGTCGCAGATCTGCATTTTGCAAAATTTAAATATTTAAAGATGTACACATTTACATACTTATGTGTATATCTGTTTTTATATTATGTTTTCTATAGTGCCTTAAATATTTATATAAATTATACCATTTTATATGATACATAATTCACAATATAATTGTAATGTCACTAATTATAAGTCACAAAATATTATTATTGTTATATATTATAATTTTTCTTTAAATTTTATTAATATTTTTTATTATAATATATTTTAATATTAGAAATATATAGGTATAATATTGTTATAATCAAATTCATTATATTTTGTTGTATTGTTGTTGAATTTTTATTAAAATATATTTATATAATATTTAATAATATATTAATTTAATTAATTAAATATTGAATTTAAATATTGAAAATTCTCTTATTTTTGTTTAACAAAAATATATTTATAAAATATATTTATAAAAAGGCTAGTGTATGCATATGTGATATAAAGCTAATTTATTTATTATAATATAAATTATAATATAAAAATATAAAAAATTCAAAATCAAAAATATGTAAAGTATACATATAATTATTGATTAAATAGTTGAAAATAAAAATAAAAAAATTTATATATAAAAAAACAAAATTTATAAAACGATGTAATTGTTAATTTAAAAATATATTAAGTTATAGAATTAGTAATAATAAAATTTTCAATATTTTATTAAGAAAAGAATTAAATATACTATTTATTTAAGAAAAAAATAAAATAAGTTTTAAATTTTACAAACATCAAAAAAATCTTTTTTAGATATTATGTAATTTATAATTTAAGAAAATTATCTTTCATAAGTTTTTTTCATAAATCATTTTACAATAAAAAGTGAAAGATCTTATATGTATTTTATTATCAAATATTACAATTTTTATGTGAGATAATATTAATAAATTTATTTATGCATATAAATAAATATGTATATATGTACATGTAATAAAATATGTAAAATATAAAATGAATTTGTAAATGTTTATCACATCATATTTTTTCAGAGGAAAATCTTTCAATTTGTACATATGTTTGGCAAATTATAATTTTTAAGAAATATATTTAAGATTGATTAAAAATACACAATTTTAAAGTATTTCAAATTTTTCCTATCCGATGTACCGACCAAGATCGAAAAAGTTTTTTTGTGGATTTATTTTTCATTTCTCTTCCATGAGCAATTTGTACTTCCAACGATGCTCCATTATTTAATGCCAACCATGTATGAATTTCATCAGTTGCTGTAGAAACACCTAAATATAATATAAAAAAATTAAGTAATTTATTAAACAATATATTTATAATTATAATTATATAATATATTTATAATATATTGTTAATTTTTAAATGAAAAAAAATTATTTATATTAATGTTAATATATTGTGAAACATTTTTAGAAGATCGATTCAAAATAATGCAAAAATTAATATACAAAAATGTTGATCGAGGCTTAAGCGATGATTATCAATGCATCAATGCTTTTTCTGACAAATAATATTCAAAACAAATAAATTCATCAGAACAGAAATAAATAAATTTCTTATGATAATAGTTACATTGCATGTCTTCCGTTTTTCAAATGTACGCTACGTTCCATAAATATTTCGAATTTTTATTTTTATTTATTTATTCATTAAAATATTGTTTGATCTTTAGAATCTATCCTCAAAAAATATTCTACGAATATTATATTATATTATATTAATATAATTGGAAAAGAAGTGATATACGTGAAAAATAAATAAAAAATGTTGTATGAAACTTTTTTATCTAAAGCTTCAAGAAAATTAATTTTTAAAATTATTCTATTTTTATATTGATACAATACAATTGTAGAAATCTTTTATTTTGAGAAAAACTAAAACATAAAATAAATTAAATTTAAATATACCTAATAATTCATGTAGAGTGATGCGTCGGCTAGCTAATAATTCTTTACTAGCACTTCTGATTTCAAAGATTAATAAAGACTGTCTGGGAACATTATCACCTTCTATGTGAAAGTCTATACTAAATTGTGGATTAGGCATTGCAGGTAAAAGCCGAGATTTTGCTAATGTTTTACCACTATTTGTCGAAGATGTAATTTTATCTGGACTGGTACATCTAATAAATAAATGATTTTTATAATTTAAAAAATTATAATATTATTTTATATTAATATCTCTATTTTTTTCAATCATACATACATTTGTAGCTTAATTCTACAATATAGTTGAGCAATATGTGCGACATGAAGACCTTGTGCTTGTAGAACTTTACCTTCTATACCCGAATACTTTTCCTTAGAACCATTGACAACTTTCAATTCTAATTAAATAAATATATTAAATGATAAATTTTAGTTTGTTATATGTAAGTTATGATATGTTATGTAATGATTTATTTATTATATTATAATATAAAATTTTAAGAAATACATTATATTATATTACATATTATGATTTACAAACCATTTGGTCTTAATTTTAAGCGTGGACTAGGTTGTCTTATTCTGCTAAGCATATCAGGTTGTGATACAGCATGGGCTAAACCAGATCCTTGTAAAAGTTCTGTAGCATCAGCTTCTCCTCCTCCTCTAGGTTCCAAACTCAATGTTATGCCTTTTGATTCATTCTTCTCTTCTATATTTACTTCTGAACGAAATCTACGTAGTTTTAGTCCCCTTTTTACCTAAAATTTATAATATTAATTTTATTATCAAATATATATAACATATATTTTTTTTATCAAATGTATTATATTTGACATACAATAATAAATATTAATTTTAGATAATAGATTAGATAATCCTATATTATATTATTGTTTAATTTTGCTAATATGATAATTTGTATACATTATGTATTTTAAGAATATATATATATATA
>NW_006263463.1:563514-586312 GCF_000469605.1 Apis dorsata
ATATTGTGGCAATTTTTTGCCAAAACTTTGTTCCGGACTTGGAGTCAAACTGTTATGAGAAGATCGCCGTTCTCTTAATTTTGTTGTATCAGTTTCATCAATTACATCTGTTACAGATTCTGTAATAACTCTAGGTATCCAGGAATTTTGAGTTCCATTCATTTCATTGGAATCTTTACTTCCAATACTAGTTTTGTCTATTTCAGGTATTTAAATATTACAAATGATCAAAGAAATTTAAAATATTTGCAAATAAAAACTTTCATATAGTATATTATATTTCTAAGAAATAATTTACCAGATTGACTAGAAATAATTGGTTTTAATAAAGTGACTGTACGCGGAGGTGGTGGTGGTGGTACGACATCTAAATGTAATCTCATTTTTGACTTTTCCATCGAAGGTCTTCTTATAATGTTTGACACTGTCTCGGGATTTTCAATATTTAATTGAATCGAACTTTCGCTAATATTGCTGGCTGCATAAGTACTTTGAGTCTAAATAAAAACGACAAAAAATCGATTAAATCGATTAAATTTAGAATATTTTATTCAAATAAATAATTAAAATAATTTTTTATACCTCACATTCTTCGGATAAAACTTTAATTTTTAATTCTACAGATCCCGTTTTAGTTCCTCTTAGCGTGAACCAATGGGACTGATCATTATTTGATAATTTTCTAATGTCATCGAGAGTCAATGATACTTTTCCAAGATAATCCTTCATACCAAAAGTATCATGATCCCATAATACCTGTACCAATAAATAAATAGATTATTGATTAATTATATTTATCATTATTTTATAAATGTATCATAAGAAAGAAGAAATCTTACAATATCCAATGTTTCGCCATTTCTAGGCAAACCCATAATAGAACTTTCATCCCAGCAAGGATTTAATGTTTTTTTCTTTATGCTGCTTTTATATTTAGTTTCATTATTTAGTTTTAGTTCACAAAAAGGATCGCTGAAACCATTTAAATCTTTTGCAACAAGATCTTTCGCGCGTATTAATGTCACTTCCATTAATCCACTTCCAGTGGAAAGTAAACTGGACACATCTGATGAAGTGGGATCCATATCCTTGTGAGTTAATAATAATTTCTGAATATAAAAAACATATAAACATATATAAGAGAGAGTAAAAATTAATATAATATTTATACTTATCATAATAATTATAATTATAACTATCATAATAGTTATAATCATTAATTATATAATTATCAGAGAATAATTCAATAATCTTGCTCAATATTCGTAATCATGATGATCATTTGAATGATCATCATGTATGTATGTTCATTACATTAAAAAAAATTGAAATATATATATATTGAAATAAATATTTTCGATCAATTATCTTCATATAGATTATTTCAATTTAATTCATATGTCAATAATAAAGAAAGGTATATGAATTATTAGATAAAATATTTAAAATAAAATATATATAGCAATTTATATATTTATATAGCAATTTATATATAAAGCAAACTATATTTATAAGTATTAGTAATATTTTATAAGCATATTAAAATAAATAAGTAATTTTCTGAATATGTTTTGAAACTTTTTTTAAATAAAAAATAAATATATATTTTCTACAATAATATGTATATTATTATTATAAATAAATTAATTGTAATTATTTCATAATTATTGAATTAATCATGAACTTTGATTGAATGATTATGATTACTTCTTGTAATATTAATCAATTACTATTAATAATATTATTATTATTTAATAATAATCATGATTAATAATTTTACATTAATTATAATCTTTAATTATTAATCGCTTTATACTAACTGCCTGTTGCATCCATGGTAAACTGTTTCTTTTAGATTTTGGTTCATCATCTGATATTGGAAACGTTAAACTACTTCTTCGACTTGTGACCACTTGTTGTATACTTTTAACAGGATAGAACAATACAGAAATTATCATTGTCGATGTAACATTTGAACCATTTAGAACCAATTCTTTTCTAATTATCCATGTATTTTCCTGAAAAATTGTTTTAAATTATTATTTATTCTATATAGATATATGTTATATATTATATATATATATGTTATATATGTTATATATATATAATTATATACTTATAATTTATAAATAAATATAATTAAAAGCTCTTTTGCAATCTTACTTGACATAAAGATAATATAGCTAGTCCTAACATGTCACTATCAGCCGATTTTGATATATTCCACGAATATACAACAAAACTTAAAGATACTTGAGTATAATCTTGAACAAGAAATTGTGCTCTTGATTCCCAACAAGGTGATGTAGTACTTTGAATGTAATGAGTCGTCTTCACCTGCAATATAAAAATACTAAATATTTAAGAAATTAAAAATCTGTTTTTTTAATAAAATAAACGTACCTTTTTACGATTGTTGAATAGTATACAATAAGGATTGCATTGGGAACTGTCGCTATTTAGATTTTCCGCTGAATGAATATAAACTACAAGTACTCCTGAAAATTATTTTCTAATAAATTATAAAGTAAATTATTACACAATATATGAAATCATATAATGCTACAAAAATCATGATATATATACCATATAATTATATACTATATAATTCACAAAAATGGATAAAAAAAATTTGAAGTGTTTTAATAAAAAGAAACATTTAAAAATCATGCCCGAGAACTACATTCATCATCAATGCTACAATAGTTTTTTATATTTTACCTGATTTTTGAGCTCGATTGGAATACTTTCGCGACACTGAAAATATTAGACAAAATAATACTAATAAAAATAATTATATTTCGTAAGATTTCATGTAAGATTTATGCTATTCGATGGATGTGACTTGTAATAATTCATTTACTTTCTAATAATTTCGATCATCAAAAAGATAATACAGAATATTAAATTCTTGAAATTACCTGATAAATGCGAATTATCTTCTGTTAATTCTGGTTGTGGTAAATCTGGATCCAGTTTTGGTAATGCAGTATATTCTAATCGAGCGTTGATATTTGGGATGTTAGCACTATTCCGGGACGGTTTTTTTTGTTGCAATACTGTTTCAATTCTTTAAAATAAAAATTATATAAATTATATAAGTAAATATATATTCTTTCAGATATATATTCTTGATTTTTTTTTATTTTAAATAATATGTAAACTTACACTTGCGAATTATCCCAATTATAAACTCCAAGTGCAAGTTCAAACTGAGCTAATGTGATGGTACTAACGAGTCGTTTTGCTTTTAATTTGATAGAGATTTTCTCGTTATCTAAGGCTCCTACTAAAAAAGATATATCCTCGTTCCACGTGGAATTTAAAGTAGCTGTAACCCGTTTTTGATCTCCCAATGTTACTACAAGCCATCTCATTTCATCTCCAATAGGGGCTATAAATCATAAAATATAAACTTTTTTATATATTTTTTAAAATAAGTTTGAGAAAATATTTAGAGACAATATTTTAAACGATATATTTTATTAGAATTTAAATTTTAAATATATTTTAAGAATTATATAAATTAACATTTTATTTAAATAATTTTTAAGATATTATTATCAAAATTTAAGAAACTTCAAAAATATATGTACTCACAATTAAAAGAAAGATTAAAAGAAATTGAATCTATAATTATTATGAGAATTCTCTTTGTATAAGACAACATAATTTTATTCATATCTTTTCATATTTTGTATCTTACTTATTTAATAAGTTATAATTAAAATAATATTATAATAATAATTAAAATATTTCTAAATTAAAATTTTCATAAGCAGGAGTCATCATTTCGATTCAAACACATGCAAAATTAAGAAAAAATATTATACAGATTAAATAGATTATAAAGAAAAAAGAAGAGAACAAGAGGAATGCTATTCACCTGAACATCCATTTTGAGATAGAACAACGGTAAGCACTCCTTGCGGTATGGAATTAGTTAATGAATCGAATTTAGGTCCAGGCCGTTCATGAGCTCTTAGATTCATTTCTAAGTGACCCGGATCAACGATCCAACTAGCCAGAGCATCCGTAACCACCGCATGAATCCACGTTTTAATTAAAGGCATTTCCATCATTTGTACCGTTTTCAGGATTCTCACGCTGAACCAAACGTCTGGTTTCTCTAAGAAACTCACGCTTAAAGAGGTTGCGTGAGGAAACGGTGCATTGGAATTAAGAGTCAGAGTGGCGAGAATGGTACCAGAGAGAGACAGTTTTTCCACGGCCAGATCAATGTCCATACCAACCCTTTAATTCAAGATTAAATTTTTATTCTAATTGAAAGTTATTCTAATTTCGATAATTATCTTTTAAACGAAACTTTAATTTTATATTTAAAATTGACATGATTAAATTCAATTTATTTGCAATTTAAATAATTTCTTTTTTAACATATTTATTCATCGTAACTAGAAAAAAAAAAACATTTTTAAAGCATTTTTGAAAAAATCCTCTTGAAGATTTAATTTCTCTCAATTTATTTATTGAAAATATATTGGAGTATGAATGAAAATATATGATTATGAAAATATGGATATATACTAACCCTTTACCAAATAATCTTGTTGTGATGAGCATACGAAATTGTTCGCAATCAAGTTGTATATCAGCTTCGATTGACAATTTCATTTGATCTGTTTGGCTATCAATATCATCGTCATTTGCATAATCTACAGTTCTTACTCGTGTGATATAAGGGGTTTGTTCTCCAAGCGTGAGTTCTCTCAATTCTAGCGGCCCTAGAATAATGTTTTCCATTAAAATCATTTTTCATAGATATGATAAAATTCTTTATGATGAATTTTCCAAATCTTATGTTCTCGTAAAAAATATATATTTTTATACAAAATACAAAAGTGAACTATATAATATTTTCGAAAATTTTTATTTTTCAATGATATCTTCTTGTTATTTGGAATAATGATATTAACTTTGAACTCTCCATTCTTAGAATAACTTTCAATTAGAATAAAATAATTTTTAATTTTAAAATTGGAAGCAAAGATTTAACAAAAATATTGTTAAATATTATTCTTTCAATGTTTTTATCATAAATTTTATTTTTTAACATTATTTTATATTAATGAATTTTATACTTTAAAGATCTTAAAACGTAATATTCAATATTTTACTTTTATTTGAGAATAAACAAGTTCTTTTTAATGAAAGCTGTGAAAACTCACCAAGTATTCCCGGCTTAGCTTCATTTAGGATAGGTTCCAGTCTTTCTTTTGCTAAAGAAAATATACTGGCAGCACTAAATCTCCACCTACATATATAATAAAATTAAATATTAACGACAGATATTAACAAAAAAATAAAAAATATTTTAAAATATTTTTATTTTATTTTAAGTTATTTATAATAATCATATATAAATAAGTAATAACTAAAAATTAATTAATAATATAAAAATTTTTAATTTTTAATATATTAAAAATAAATGTATATATTTTATTTTATTAATTTCATCAAAATAATAATGTTTTATTCACAGATATTAATTTTAATCAAACTTAAGTATTTATTGATACAAATTTTCGTATCATATCTAAGTATATTTGAGCTAATGAAAATTAAAATATTATAATTTAATTATTTGAGTGCTTATTGAGTGAGATTATATTTAGTAATGATCAAGTAAAGTGAATTGTAAATCAAAATAACTAAATTTAATACAGGTATTAATAATAGCTTTATTTTCTGATAATTTTCAAGCTTTATATAATGGAAATATTTTATTTTTTTACTTCATTGATGTTTATACTGAATTTAATACTATTTTCACTTTATCTAATTTTCGAAAATTTCTCATGGCATTAAAAAATTAAAATTAATTTAAATTCAAGATCATTTTCTGTGTCTTAAATCTAATAATGTTAATTAATCATTTATTTTTAACTATTAATTTAATTTATTACTTTTATAATACATTTTTCTTTCTTGTTTCATTATTATGTCAAATTGAATAAAAATTTTTGATATTATTTATGTAATGTCATGCTATAATACCATATGAATATAGATGTCCGGTTTATATTCCTTTCCCCATGGTATGGTAATGAATTTGTGTCATTATCGTTAGAGCGCAGTTAACTTGCATGAACTACTTCAAGTTATAACGTTACGTTGTAAAATATTTTACGGATCGTTTCCTTCTGTTTGTGTATCATATTTACGGAAAAAATTGGAGTAGAACTGAATGGAATGGAAACAATTCAAGTAATTTTTTTAAAAGAAAAATTTACATCGCACAAGATTCATGTTTGAAACTTCTATATTATTGGTGTTTTCTACGTTATTAAAGATATTTTTTTTTTATCCTTTGATATTTTGCTTGTTGAGAAAATATATCAATAATTCGACTTTGCCCTACTTTTCTCTATGCTTTGTTTTTCGTTATTTTTATATCATATAAGTGAGTAAGTTTTCTATTTTCCACTACTTGCATCATAATAACAGTTTTAAACGTGAAGGAACAGCAAGAAAGAGAAAAAGGGTTGCTCGGAAACAGCTTGAACAGGTCTATCAACTATCCAAATAAGTAGTATTCTTTCCAGATAAGCTCTCTTACTATCTTCGAGATCTTAACAAACGAGAAAATGTTGGAGATGTTGAAACCATCTAGCTAGAACATGTATGACAACAGGTGCAACAATAAGTAACAATCTTTAACGTAGCTACATTTTTATTTCAATAATATTAAATCTTTTCAATCACTTTCTATGTTTTTTGCTTAAATTATTGCTTAAATAATAATACCTTTTCTACAGCAATATCATTAATACAAAGATTTTTTAAAATGAATTTTAAGAATCAATATCTCGTTAGTAATAATTTATGTAAATTTAAATTTTATTATCGAATTGAGAAATGTTAAATATTAAAAAATATAATTTTTTCGTTTAAAAATATATATATTTGCTAATTATATTTATATATTTATATGTATTTGTTGAATTTCTAAATACATATATATATGTTTTCTATTATTTATTCCGTTTGTTTTTATTTAGGAAATTTGTTAATAAGATTTTTAAACAAAATTTTTATATTAATATCATTGTATTTCGAAAATGAATTCTTTGAAAAATGTATTCTCAACAGTTATATTTGGAAAAACTGGTTTTAAAACAGCATATTAAAATACGAATGGAGGTCGGCTCTAAACCTCTACGGTTTTGTCAACTACACATCAGCAGTAACAGTATTCATACATACATGCAATAAAGTACTAGTGAAACGTGAAAGGCAACGGTTATACACTCGAGGAATGTGGAATATTTACAAATACCTACATACTATTGATTCCTGAACTACGTTCGTTCACCTATAATACACATCTACAGAATTTAACAATTATCGAATCACGAATAAATGAATAATTTCGATTTATATTTGAACATAAATTAAATTGAAATTTTATGCTTATATTTGTTTATACGAAATTAATCAATACTTATAACATTAAGGCTTATTACTATAAGAATCGATAAAAAATTAAAGTATAAAAATTAAAATATTTTATTCGAATAGAATATGCACGGTATTTATATTAAAATTATTTATAAAAAAAATCAAATATTTAAGTTATACATAAAATAGAAGTAAAAATTATGAAATATAATGAAATATAGTGAAATGAATAATTACCATCTATTAAGTAATAAACTTAGCCATTCAGCAGTTTCATCTTTATACAAAGCTCTTCTTCGACGTAGCCTAGCTAATTCACGTTGAACAGTTGACTCAAGAAGACGGGATATTCTTGCTTTAATTATTGTCGCTGCTAATGCTAACACTAGCACTAACCATGCTAGTGATAAACCTACAGTACCGATTATCCATGCAATAATAAGAGCCATTCCAAGATATAACGCACCACGAATGGCTTCTGCATCCCTCTGCAAAAAATAAATAATAGTTTGTGTTGAAAAATATAGAATTATCTTTTGAAATAGTTATATTTTATTAAAAATTTTATAAAGAAAAGTAGAAAATGATTCGTATAAAAAAAATTAAGTTTCTTAGAAGAAACTTCTTTTTCTTATAGAAAAAAATACTGTTTCTTTTGTTAAAAGATTTCTTACGTTTAAGGAATAAATTTTTATTTCAATTTTGAATTCAAGTTTTTTTTAAATTTAAATTAATTCAAATTTTAAATTAATTAATTAAAAGTTTTCTTGTATGTTGAGATAAGAATGAAAATTGATATATAAAAATTAAATCAAGATAAAATTCTTGGATTCGATTTAATCATTTATTATATTAATATAATAATTTTTTGATACTGTTCACTAAAATGATCATTAAAATATTTTCTTTTCTTATCCTTAAAATTTTTAAAGAATAGAATAGAATAGATATATTTATTTATTAATAGATATTTATTAATAGAATGTAAAAAATAAAAAATAAAAAATAATATAAATGTAAAAATAAAAAATATATATATATATGCAAAGGTATATATTATATTTCAACTTTATTATTTTTACGTCCTGTTGAGAATGTATTACGATTATTACATTTTCTTACAAATATACCGAAGTCTTTCTAATAAAAAACGAAATAAAGCGAAAGTCGTACACAATAAAAAATCATTATTCATCTTTCTAAGATATAGGACATGATTCATGTATACTCACGCAACATCGCGTGCAAGTTACATTTTAAGAAGTTTCTTTGGTGTCATGAAAAACACCATTAACTTAAGAATGATCAAATCAAATTGCATGGATAAAAGCAGTTGATTTGAATAAAAATATTGCGCACATTTTACATTTTTACAAATAACTAGTAGAATATTAATATTTACATTATTTAATATTCAATATTATTCAAATGTTCGATTCGTTTCACCTTTTCTTAATTAGCATATAACAAAATAATCATGATCTTTTTAAAATAAATTATAGCTTTTATGTATGCACAAATAAGTATAAAAATATAGTATATACATATTTGCTATATGTAATTAAGAAAGCTTTAATTAAGAGAAAGTTTCATCGCAAAATCTGTAATAAATTTCTTTTAATATACTCAATTTAATATAAAAAAATTTGTAATTAAAACTAGTAATCTTTTTATTATAATATTATATAATAATTATTTAACATATTTCTTATTTTCTTCGTTATAAATATTTGAATTGACATTGTTTGTTATAAAACATATTATATCTCTATATAATATAATATCCCTATGAATCAGGAAAATATATCCACAGTATTCTCTGCTGTAAAAGGAGAAGGATTACAGATTGTTACAAACTTGTCATTTTTTTGAAAAAATACTTTTAAAAAGAAAGATTATAGAATTAAAAGGAAGAGAATGTAATATACAAAGAGAATATAATTAAAAAAGAAAGATTAAAAAAGAAAGATTAAAAATGAAAAAAAATTGTATAAGATAACTAATTAATTAATTAAATAAAATATTAAATAGATCAATAATTAAATTAAAATTACAATTATAATTTTATTACAATATAATTTTAAATAAATTTTAACTTAAAGATTTTTCAAAGATAAAATTATTCAGAAAATTAAATGTTACAGAATTTGGTACAAAAATATGTATTTTCCATATCTTTTGATCTCATAAATAAACTTTGGATTTTAAGACTATAAAGAAAAATATATCATTGTCTCATATCGTATATTTACGCAATAGTAATACTATCTGTCCTGTCAAGAACGTAACATTTCATTAATTAGAAAGTTGTCCAATGCTAAGAGATCGACTTCGATCGTAAATCACTTGGTATTTCGAGAAGAAATCTTTGAATAATTTAAATAAATACATCTCTGTTCCTCAAAACTGGAACATATTTAATCTACGTTTTTAACAATGATATATTTTTAATCCAAAATTTTTAATAATTTAAATTAATATGTATCATCAATTATATCAAATGTAAATATAGATGTGGCTTATTAATAAAATTTAAAGAATATGATTTATGATAATTACTGATACAAATATATTATATTTTTATTATTTCTCATGCAATAAAATTTATCATTTTAATAATTTGTATGCAATCATAATCATATTTTATGTATATATAAAATATACATATATCAGGACAATGAGACCGCGTAGCGTAAACGACCATCCAGAGCAATATTCTGGAATTTTTGAAAGCGTATCAGAGCTGACAAACATGTTACATTGCTTTTCAATTTATATCGCTATATGTCTTTTATATTTGTATCATTCGTAATTACACAGACAGTGTGTGCGAAAAATATAAATCCCGGACAAATTTCGAGACAATTTTCGTCATGCAAATGATAAATGACTAACAGTTAATAAAATACGATTATGTCTACATGTAAAAAAAAAAAATAATATTAAAAAAAAACCAAATTAATGAGAAATTGCAAGAATATTTTATGTTGTGATTTATAAAAGATAAATTCTACATATCATACATATATAATTTGTATGTACAATAATTTTTTCTTAAATTTTATTAAAAAATATTTATTGATTTATTCTTCATGTAGAATTTTATTAAAAAAAAATAAATTTCCAAAATTTAAGTATTTATATAAGATTTAATTTGTTAATTAACACAAGACTTTATTACATTAATTGAATACTATAGAATATATATATGAACATTATTACAAATAAAAATAACATTTGGAAAAAAGATCGAGTGAAAAACAATTTAAAATAAGGTACTTTCATTGTAATTTCAACATATTTTAAAATCGTTTACGTATTGTAGATAGTATGAGGATATATATATATATATATATATAACGTCGTTCATGAAATACGTTTTTTCAATAAAAATTACATTGTGCAAAGAATGAAGAAGTTTCTGTGATACGAATACTTTTTCTTCAAGGAATTCGTGCCTTAATAGGAAGATTATTTTTCTCCCTTTAGTGTCGACGAGGTAAAGAATGTAGCGATAAAAATCGCTCAAGAAATCTCACGAGTTCCGCTCCGGAAAGAGGTTGCTTGGTACATATTTCCCACGTATATAGACAATAACTTCTTTTTTGCATCCATATCCACTCAAAAATGGAATATCGTATTGCACTTCGCTTAATTGGATGTGCTTGATTTATTATCATATTCTGATATAGACTATGAGAATTAAATTAAGTTATTGCGATTGAAATTATCGCGCAAAAAAAAAAGTAATTGAATATTAAGTGATATTGATTATCCATAATAAAAGAAACAATATATTAGATGCGCACGTTAATTCGATATTATTTTAAAAATTTTTAATTCTAATTAAATTTAACAGTAATTTAAATCTATCTAAATTACATACTTAATAATTTTTAAGTTTTTTTCAGTAAAATAATAAATCTTTTGTTAATAAATTAAAATCATTTATCTTTTTCTTGCTTGCATACGATAAAAATTTTATTATATCATTAAACAGTTGAAAAGAATACTTTCTACAATAATGATTACAATTTACATATAAAAAAAAGGAATTTAATTTAATAAATTACGTTTGATGCTGTATTTACTGTTACCTGAATTAGATATTTTTTGCTTCCACAATAAATTATAATTCTTTTGTAAAAATAATTAAATTCCGCAACTGGAAGAAAATCGAGAAAATATGTGTTTTCAAATTACGATTCATCTTAAGCATCTACCAATCCCGAACATTTTCCGGTGAACAACGCTATTGTGTCTTTTACCTTTGATGAGATTGACCATTCGAATCACGTAAATTCCGTCGAAAAATTCCTACCGTTACAAGAATACGGACCATTGGAACTATGTATTTGCGTGCAGAGCATTACATATGAAATGAAAATGAGACATGCAGCTATTCACAATTACACAGATGTCTCATGCACAATGATAACTTCGTATCATGACATACGTCTTTCCTACTTTCTATCATCGACACGTGTACACCTGTTTTTCAGTCGATACTAATTTATGAAACTTTTAAATATTGATTTTCTATGTGTATGCATCTGATGACGCAAATTATACCGTTTTTCAGAATAACCAATGTTATGGTAGCTAATGTCCATCATAACAGTATTCTTTATTTCTGAATTATTTAGAATAATTTATAAATTATACATATAATATAAAAAGTATATATAAAAAATATGTATATTAATAATTTCAACAATCTTATGTATGCTGTATTATTAAATGAACGATTTAATATTCTAGCAGAAGCTATTGGTAATTAATATTAGGAAATGCTATTAAAGGAAACGTTAACATGCTCATTAATTATATGGTCGTTACAGTAATATACTCCCGTAATCCGTTTTAGTGCATGAAATTTACGCCGAGTTGCATTAAGAATTTTTTATCGAGTAATTATTATAAATTTATTATAAGCAAAACTAACTGTACTTTGTATTAAACATATAAAAGATAATTAAGACATTAATTATTATTTATTTTATATAAAATTAATATTTTATCTATATTGTATTATGAATCATATTTTATAAGATAAAACAAATTGTTAATTTAAACATTTATTATGCATCATTTTGATTTACAACACATGGATAATAATTTGATTGATACGAGTGATAATAATAAATTATTGGTATCACTGCAAAAATGAAAGATAACATGATCAATTTAAATTATTATTAAATTATAAAACTTATTTAATTAAAAGAAGTTTAAATTTATATAAATATATATAATATCACTATACAAATTACATACATCTCTTATATTAAAATTCTAATTTAAATTCTCTTTAATTCTAGTTTTAAAGTTTTTACTCTTTTTAAAAGATGATATAACATTATGCATGTAAATAATCTTGTCATACGTTTATACCATATAATTATACATGATAAATATAAGAATATATAAAAAAATTTCTCACCTGAGTTTTCTGAGTAATAGCTAAAGCAAACTCTTCATCGGGAGCAGTATCTTCGGGGGTCATATTGGCACCCCCAGGTGCAACACCGTTTCCACCAGTATTGTTAATGGCTTTAGATAGACCCCCTATCGAACAATTACTTATTGAGTTTCCTCCAATGATATCTCGTTTTCCTGCACAAAAAAAGAAAGAGAAAAATAAATATTAATCAAAAAGAAAAATAATTTTATCTTATCTAATATAATGATTTGAATATTAATGCAAATCTATATCTATCAATATAATATCTAAAATAAATATAAGTTAGTTAAAAAAAATTTTAATTCAATATGAAATGATCCATTGATCAAAACTGTATGAAATTTTTCAAAATTTAATAATTATTATTGTTAATAAATTATTATTACATATCAAATTTAAACTTGAACATGTCATAAAATTAATGTCATAAAATTAATATTTGAGCATTGATTTAATTTTCGCAGAAGCTACATTAAGAAAATAGACAATCTGTCAATGAAGAATTTAGAACGGAAAATATGAGTATCAAAAATAAACCAAAAAGATATCAATAACGATTGAACTAACTTGATAATTATTATAATATATATTCAAATAAAAATATATTAAACCTAAATAGATATTTTATATTAATATTATTTATAAAAATTTACAAATTTATATAATTCTAAAAAATATAATACATATATGATTATTTCATTTAAATATAATTAATCTCCAATTTTTGCAATTTCACATATAAAATATAGTAAGATTGTCATTAATAGTAGTTTAAAAATGAAAAATTATAAGAAAAATGTTTTTCTTTCAGTGATAATTTTCTTTTATAATTGCATTTTCTTTTATAATTGCATTGTTAACAAATCATGATATCATACAATCTTGATATTTTTTTTGTGCATAATGTTTTCCTAATCGGTATGCATATCAATTAATATAACTGGTAAAGGTGCAAGGACGAATACCAGACAATTAACGATACCGCAATCTACATACACGATGAATTCAGAACAGTCTTTGAGATATATCGCGTTTACTTGATCCATTTATTAACTCGTCCACCTCGATTTATGCTCGTCCTTTGAAAATGTCGTGTGAACCTTGTACATGAATCCGAGATTGAAAATTCTGATTTCTATAAACGAGATCTCTGCGATTCTCTTTGGAAAATTAATATATTTTTTTTTGTCTGTTGTATCTCTTTCCGAATGAGAAATTTAATATTTTAAGAAAAAAAGAGAAAATATATAATGAGATTTTATTAATTATGTAGATGTAAATTGTAGAATATGTATTAATATATTTATTAAAATTTTATTTGTAATTATTCTATTAACAAATAAAAATGTAATAAATTAATTTTAACTTGTTATTTATTATGATAAATTTTAATTAAGATATTATATATTCAAATATTATATTTAGATTAAAAGATATTAATTTATACTTGTTTATGCTTGTTAAATGAAAACTTTCATTAATTTTAAATACGAATGCAAGCATCTTTCTTGCATGTATCTTTCCTATAAATATCTTGAATATAAGATTGTATTATAATTAAAATAATTTATCCGATAATATATCTATATGTATAAATATAGATGTATCTAATATCAAGTTTTTAATATGATTTTTTAAATTTAATTAAAAGAAACAGTATAATACGTGATATTTTTCTACAGTTTTTCTATTCTATTACAGGAAATACAAAATTTAGATACTGTTTAATTTTTAATTAATTATTATTAGAAATTAATTCATAAGTTTAAAGAAAGATTTGATCTTTTTTTTTAATTTATTAACGCTAGAAATTTTAGATTTATTTAGAGATTTTTGAAAAATCTAACTTCACGATTGAAATGTCAGTAGACATGCACGACTTGATATACTTAAGAGTACGAGCAGGAATAATCGAGGACAAGACCTTGGCATTATAAGCATCCCTTGTAGAAATTGATACCATACCTTTCCAAATGTTATCGCATCTAACAATTGAGTTACAGAACTATTCAGAATCTACATTTTTTGAGATCGAATAATTTCTTCTTTTTATAAATGTAATAAAATTACAAAAAAAGATAATTAAAAATTAATGTAATTATTTCTACAATTATATTTAAATAATTTTATAATATATATATATATAATTTTGCAACATTAAATTCCAAAATTGAAACATTAAATTCCATTGATTTATTTTTATTTTTCTGTAATATTAATCTAATAATTAATGCTAATCCTTGATTTTGAATATAAATTATTCTAAAATAAAATCTTTAAAGTTAGTTAATATTTTATAGGTAATATTTACAGTGTGTATAATTTTTAAATTACATATATCTAAAATAAAAAGTGTTGAAGTAAATGAAAGTGTTTTTATTTCTTTTTTTTTTTTTTTTTTTTTTGTAAAACAAACTTATGTACGTAGAAGTATAAGAATTTATTGTAATTACGTTGGATCGCACTTACGAGATACGATTTTTATATTTGTTTTAAGAGATATAATATTACGTTTCAGTTAAGAATCACTGCAGTATCCGCACTGATCATATAATACTAATATCGCGTGATTATAACCCCTTCTTTAAAACTTCACATAGATATTTTCGTTTATATTGATCAAATAACGTAGATCATGCGCTTTCTATCTTTGATTCTACCTACCATAAGAAAGGCAAAACAATTTCATACTATAATATTGGTCTCATGGAATACTATTTAGAATCTTTTGACATAGCTATAATCGTGTAAGTAACGATAATAATAACCAATTAATTTAATTAATTTAATTAATTGCTCATAGAATTGAATATATCCAACGTGAAATTTAATAACGTGTTACGCGAGTATTAAATAATAGATCTATTTGAATATAATGAACTTCAATTTCTTTGAAGTTTCGGTATATGAATAATTATAATTTCGAAAGTCAAAACATAATATAATTCGTATGTAAATTAAGTGAAATTTAAATGAAAGAATAATAATATTTGTATTATTTTTTATAATATAATTTATATTTTCTTATAGATTATACAATTTATATCTTAATTCGTCTGATGATATATAAATGATAAATTTAACATATGATTTGGTTTAATCTTTTCATATTAGCTTTAATTAATAATTAGATACATGCTATATGAGCTATATATCTAACAATCTGGATATAAACATTTTAATTTTATACATTCTAATATTTTTTAATGATTAACATTGCCTGAACTACGATTTAGATATTAACTTTTATAAATGATTCCATGAGAAAGTAGCATTTACTATGTAATTCTCTTTAAACTTACATTTACATTATCTGCATTGTAATATTTCAAAAACAAAGCTGAAATCATATCAGAGGAAAATATCTTTCAATGACATCCTTTTTATAAATTAACCTACTTTATAGAGAATTTCATTTTTTCTTTTTTTCTCATTTATTTCAGTATTTTCATACATTTGTAATTTTAAAAGAAATTTCATTCTTTATCAAAACTGGTTAACTCTATCTATCCTTTTCTATAATTTTCTATATTATTCCGTAATATAATTTCTTTTATTTATGAAAGAGAAAAGTTATAACGTAATAATAAATCTTTTTTTCATTCCAAAATCTGAAATTTACAGTAATAAATTATCATTTTTCTTTCATTATCAAACCATTATCAAAGCATTATTTTTCTTAAGTCCTTTTATAATTCTCTATATTTTTTTCATTTATAAAAAGAAAAATATAATTACTTATAAATTTTTTCCAAGCTTAAAATTTTAAGTGATAATAATAATAATAATAATATCACGAATAATGATTTGAAATCAAATAAATATATAAATATATAACTTCTATGTCACATGATTTTATAAAATTAATCTAAAACAATCTATCCTCTTACATCCTATTAATTTTCACAATAAATAAAATAAAATAAAGTATTTTCTTTCGTTTCGAGACGAATAGTTAGGAGAAAGTAAAACAGAATGAGAGATTAATAGTCAAAAAAGGAATACAAAGACACGTTGTTAATTCAGCTTGACTGATAGAAAGTCAAGTCTGGACGTTGAAACGGAAACGAACATTGAAATCACGAACAAATCCTTCGATCGTGGGAGAATCGTTATTAATTGGTCATGTATCTCCAAGAAAATCGGAGAGTAACAAGTTCAACAAAGAAGAATGCAGCTCGAGAAACTCGTACTTTTGTCTTAGTAATTACGGTACTATTGTTTTAAATGAGTGTTCACCTGGTGCCTCGACCGCAGTATCGTACCTTTTTTCAAGGATGCTCCTCGCTTCAGGTGCCTCGCCATGAAGCTGGAAAGTAGCTGCATACTTTTCTTACGATAGATTTCTTCTCCTTTTCAATGGGACAACCTCACCATTGGTCACTTTTATCCCGATAAAAATTATCGATCAAAGATCACCACAGTAATCAGATACGCGAATATTTTGTTGATCGATGCACGAAACAATTTATTTAGAGTTATTTAAGATGGACGATAAAGATTCTTTTTTTAACAATTTTTTAACCGATCTGAACAAAAGAATTTGGTAGAATTTCTTACGGTGCTGACAACTTGTACGTGCTCATCGTAGAGACTTTTTCACGAGATAACAACGATTAAAATGAGTGATTCAACACGAAATGTAAAAAAATATAACTTGAAATAGAAGTCGTGCGATGAGGTAATTCTTTTTTTTTTTTTCGAAGGATTTCTGTTGTAATTATTTTTTGATGATGAATTCCTTTGAAATATTATTTATAAAGTTTTTGACAGTATTTGATTTTTCAACGAAAAGAGTGGGAATATTTAATATTTTCATTAAAATTTTCACATCTAAATGTACATCCAACTTTTTGTAACATTAAACATTGTTAATGTTAAACGTTATGTAAGATTATGTAACATTGAAAACTTGAAAAATGTTGAAGCAAAAAAATTTGTTTTCAAAAGGAATAAATTTGTATAAAAAGGAATGATTCTTTTACAAAAAACTGTATAACTATAATTTTAAATCTTTATCTCGTAGAAAGAGATACACAGATTTTGAAGAAAAAACAAGTCTTTTCTCAAATAAAAAGTATGGAAGAAGAATATAAACATTGAAAATTTACATTGAAAAATTAATCTCTCCCTATCGTTAAATATTTCGTGATAAAAATTTCTCGTGAAAAGTAAAAACTGAAAAAGAAAATTCACTTTCATTCATCGTGTGAAAATCAAAACTGTGAATCAATCAAAAACCACTAGGAACAATTGTATCGTAGAATCACCAAATATTTTTTTAATTAAAATCGATCGATATTTTTAACGCAAGATCCGTTTCTCATGGCACCAAAATAATCGAACTCGAATGACGAAGTTCGTATTTTCGGATTTTCCATTGTTGTCAGAAATAAATTGTACTTAAGTACACCGATGCTTTTCTACCGGCACACGGGCTCGTACTGAATACGATCAAATTGTTGGTACCGCGGATGCTACCATCTGTTTTTCTCGGAAATTATTGGTTACATTCGCGCTTGCGCTACCTTTATCACGGTGTACAAGTGTATTATGGGCCTGCGATTGATTAGAAATATATTGTTGAAATGTGAAGGATTGGTTAATCAAGAATTTGATGTTCTACTTTTTTTTTTTTGTACAGAACTTATGCGTATCTTGTCACTTGTTGAAAGAAGATTTATTACTTTTAGAAAGATTTTCGTTTTTTTTTTTTTTTTATTCACGACAGTTCATTATTCGTGTTTTAATATTTTTATTTAATATCTCAGCTGATAAGTTTTTCTTCGTGCAATCTTTTTTTTCTTGAATTTTTTTTTAAACATAAATTATAGTTAGAAAAAAACACGTGTACGTGTATTTTTTGAAAATTTTTTTTGCAAAAATTTCTTTTGAATATTTTTTAGAAATAACTTATTTAGCTCGATTTAAAAGAAATTTAAACATTTAAATTTTCTGTTTTATATATATTAAAATAGTTTATTAAAAAATTATTCATTAAATAAAATTATATATGAAATTTAATCATTCTATATTTGATTTGTAACTTGTTTAATCCTTTTACATATAAACTATATTTTTTTTTATTCATTCATCTGTAAAAAAATTCTTGCAAAGAAGTTATTCGTGTATGAAACTTCAAAATAAAAAAATGATGAAACGTATAAATTCGAAACATGTTCACACATTATTTATTACAATGATGTTAGATCAATATCATATGCATGATATAAGAGTGCATCAGTATATTACTTCACATAAGATCTGTGGCTCTAATGTTCACAATTCCAGTGCATCATTGTTTAATGGCAATATGCATGTAAAATGTAATCTAAGATATTGATAATATTTATAATGGATTATCGATATGATAAGAATAAGAAATCCAAATTATAATATCTTTTATATTTATTTGACAATTTCGAGATTTTTAAATTGAAAATGTTCCAAATAAAAAATTGAGATCACTTTCCATTTAAAAATTCAAATCCTCTTTTCGTGTAATATGAACAAATGATCTTAAATTTTTAAGCGACAGTATTATACAGTATTTATATAAATCAAATGACACTATATGAAAAATTTACCTCTGAAAATACCATGATCCATTTTTTTTTTATTCCTCACGATAAATATACGTTCCAATTACTACGTTACAACATGGCCAAGGTAAAAGTAATTATATCGACGATATATCACGTTACATTCATACATGTACGTATGAATGTCCATAAACGAAGTCCAATAAATCGAAGGAATGAATGAGCCAATGAATGACGGTGTATTAAGTTTTTCCATGAAAATAAAGGACACCCGCCCTTCCCAAGCAAGTGTCATAATCTTCTATGGGATTAAAATTAAAAAGGAGCTAAATCATTAAGATCTTTTGTGAAAGATATCGGTGAAATGACTAATGATAGTAAGAGCGATCCTCGTCAGATTGTGGCGTTGCCTTTCAGGCTACCAACTCTCGTCGCCGACCTCTCTTTTCCTTCTCTTTCTCTTTTATTTGTTTCTTGGCCAACATCTGTCTTACGCGCCATACCTTACTATGCCGCATTACATTGCCACAACCCGTACATAACGTGGCGATCCGACGAGTCCGAGTTTATGGTGCAAGGTGCACCGTCTGCTTCGAGAATTTCAGAGAATTTCTGAAGAGAAAAAGCACTTCAGGGACGTACACTCGGACACGTGACGCCCTGTGTTGATTAAACGATAGAATCGATGTTAGTTTTTCTTCTTCTTTCTTCTTAAAGAAAACTTTAAACGACGATCGAGCCTCTAATTTCAGCGGTTCATTCAGGAATTCCACGAATTCCAGAAATCAATTATGTATCTCAATTTTTTATTACTTTTTTTTTCAACAATTCAATGGAAAATCATGTGTTTAATTCATTTGTTGAAACTTGTAATGTTTAATCATTAGATTGTTTCAATAACATCATTCATTCGATGTTTTATTAAATTTTAGCAATATAAAAGCACCAGATTCAAAAATATATTCGAAATATAATATTATCGCAATTATCATAGTTATTTATCGGTGTATTTACGATTGTTATATTTAAAAAAAAATCCAGAATGGATGAAGAAGATATCTGTGTGTGACATCGTAAATAAAAAGATATTAAAAAAATTTTCGTTTTCTTCGAAGATTGAATATATCTAATTTATATTAATAAAAAAAATATATATAATGGAATATTTATGGAAAAAAATATTTTCTTTGTCTAATAAAATGTTCTTACATACGTACATAAGTATCTTAGGGACAACACCTTTTACAGGGTTAAGTTATTCAGAGTTAACTTCAAGTTCTTTCTGAAACCTGTTCTTGTTTTGTCGAAGGAATCGACGCCCTGACTAGCTTCCTATTCTGAACTTATTTACATATTTATACAAAGGTACATACGTGTGACTTGCGGGAGATATGCACCAGTTTACTTTCTACGACGAATGTTACCAGACTTCATTTCTAAAATTATCTACCAACTATTCGAGTTTTTTCTTTTATTTCTAAACTGTTGAACTGTTGGACTAAAATAACACCCACTATATTATTTATTTAACAATAAAATTTGCGTTAATTGAATAGCCTTCTTCTAAAAAAACGAATCCCCAACAATAGAGAGTTTTCACGTTATTATTCTAAAAAGATTCTAATTTTTGATTTCTTCTATTGAAGATATAATAAATAAATGAAAAAAAAAAGAAAAGTGCCTTCAGATGCAGTTTATTTAGAATATATCAATTAGTTAGAATAAAAATATCATTGGAATTGAGTTTTCTCGATAATGAAATTACGTTTTTAATTCTTTTTTTCTTTTTTCTTTTCATTTCTTCAAAAGTAATCATTGCATAATTTCTTTACACGAAGAATGGAGTGAAAATATCTTTAATCTTCTGTCATGTTTATACTATTTAAAAACGGACGAAGTAAATAGACGAAGAAAAAAAATATCATTGAATGCAACTTAGCAATAACAATAGAAATGACTTAATTAGCATAAGAATTTCCTGTTCGCGATACTAACTTTACTATTTTCTATTTCTTCTTCCCTTTAACAATAATCGTTGCACAGTACACGCAATTGCGTGAAAAGATTCTCGATCTTCTGCCATATTTAAACTATCGAAGACTGTAAATAAAGGAGGCAAAAGTGACATTGAATAGAACTTAGAAATACCAAGAAAAATGAGTTAATCACCATAAGAATTTTCGCAATACGCAAATATACTATATTTAATATTTTCTTTTTTCTGAAAAAAAAAATAATAAATTTTTTTTGCACGCAACAACAAGTGAAAAATATTGCATCTACCTTAATCGAAGTTAAACCAATTTCATAAATTACACGAGCCACAAGCGTAATTAATCTTCTCGAATATATAGTGAAACACGATGATGAGTAAAATTCATGTGATAATAGCACGTGCACTGGAAAATATATATATATAATACTCGTGTTTCGTGCAGCATGTCGATTTTGTACGTGATTCCAACGATTCAATGCGCGTGACACACGCGACGCTTTTCACTATATGAACAGTGGAAGAGCGTTTAAGTCATTAACGAATGCAGTTTCTTATATTTTTTTTTTTTTCTTTTTTTGGATAACACGTTGGATAACATAGAAATATTTCGAACTTTCACAAATGTCATATTTGAATCATTTCATGATTCCACAAGCGGAAGCGCGTTTTCCACGACTTTCGTTCCGTGCGACTTGGAGTGTTCCATTGACGTTATAATTAAAATCAAAAGGATGATATACGTACCCTGACAGGATGGTCTATCTAGCGCGGTTAGATGAAATCGTTGCTCCACGTGTGTATGTATGTGTATGTCTGCGTGTGTGTGTATCAATCACATTTCCATATAAAAACTGTTTTCACCGATCATATGTACAGTTCGATGACAATGAATAAAGAGACGTGAGGAGATCGATTTTCTTGCGTGAAAATGATCATGTATAACCAGTCAATGCATCCATCCTCGTCCACGAGTACAGCAACACTGACCTGCCGTCACGAGAGGAGAGCGGACCAGGTAACAGAACTCTCTCTCGAGTGTTCCCTTCTTGTATCCTCTTTCTACTTCACCGCTTCTCCTTCTTTTTCCATCTTCTTCTTTCCTTCCTTTCTTCCTTAATCTTCTCTATTCTTTCTTTTTATTCTTTTTTTTTATCTCGTCTTCCTTTCTTATACACCTGTATTATTTACTCCTTTTGACTTTTGATTCCTCCTCTTCTCCTCCTTTTTTTTAATTTTCTTTTACATGTCCCTTTTATATACAATTTTTCTTTTTCTTTTTCTCTTCATTTTTCCAGTTCGATACTGTTCTATTTCTTCTTCACATTTTATCATTTTTTTATTTTTATTTTCACTGACATGTACATTTTTTTTTTT
>NW_006263463.1:586543-600096 GCF_000469605.1 Apis dorsata
AACTTCAATATAATTAAACCAATATAACATACAACTCACATATTTTGTTAATTTTACTTTTACTTTTATTTTTGTTAATTTTACTTTTATCTACTACTACTTTTTATCACTAGTTTATTGATAGAAACCTATTTTATAATAAAATCATCTTCTAGATATTTATTTATTTTTTTCAAAATTTTCAATAAAAATAAAAAGAAAATTGTAATTAAGTGTCATTTACTTTTTTTCAATAATGATTAATCAAAATTTTGATTATAAAGAATTAAATGCGTACTATGAATATTTTTAAACGCTTTTGGAAAAAAAGAAAGAAATTACGAGTAATATTTACTTTAATCATTAATCTTTTCTGAAAAATGTAATTTAGTCATAGTAAAAAGATATATATGTAATAAATTTTGATAAAATAATTCATTTTCACGTGATATATAATATGATAAAAAAAATATGATAAAAGAGATATAATTATACATGTGTTTATAATCCAATGATAAAAGGATTATAAAGCTCAGTTTAAATGAAATAAGTGGTTTTCCGATAAAATATCCTTTTTATATTCTCTTATACTGCTTTAAATATTATTCAAATATCGAATAACAATAATTTAAAGAAAATCATAATATAAATTTAAAAATCATCTTAGTTAAAATTATCGTTCTACGTCAGAATTATTAATTATTTATATTACATTAATTATATTTATATGATAATATAATTTCCAAAATTATAATATATTATAATATCAATTTAAAATAATATACGCATTTATTCTATTATTCATTAAATTTTGATTTTATTAATCATTTTACTAATCAATCAAATTGATCATATTCAGAAACACGAATTTTTACTATATCCATTTAATTCATATTTTCTCATTCGAAATGAAATTTATTTCTTTATCAATTTTAAATATATGTGTAAAAAAAAAAAAATGAAACTAAATCAAAAAAAAATATTTCGTTTCATATTCGATGAGCACATATTATTGACCACGTATATATCTTCGTTAAAAAACCGATGATCACACCTCTTGTTTATATATCGAACTAGCAAGATCGATATCTCGCCGAAGCGAATAAAGTTCCTTACCTGCTACCTATACGTTCTAATGGCTTTACATCGCTGTAACACTGGTAATCTAGCAGCCAGTAGCGTGCGTGCAACGAAGTTCACCGTCTTCTCTCGTAACCCTGCGTAGAGCATATTGCTCTCGCATGCAGAGAATGCATTGTTACGGTCGTCAGCTGCTGTTTCTCTTCAAACGGGTATATTCTTTCTAGGTGGGGATATGCATCGAGGTTCCAGGGGTACGATATACCGAGGGGGAACCACTAGGGTGTAGGGAGGGGAATGTGTTCGCTATTGTTCGTATACTGAATATACATGCAATTCTCACTCGATGATTGTCTCCGTAAATTGGATGTTCGTCATTTATTCGTAACTTATGTGTAAAACATTAGTTAAAAGAAACATTTTTTTTTTTCGATACAACTCATTGATTTTTTCGTTCTGTTTATACGTATAATTTATATATAAAATTTATTTTCATTCTTCTAATTAATTACTTTTTCAATGTAATTAATTTCATTAAGGAGCTTTATACATCGTATTCTACAATATGTGAAATTAAAATCTATTTATTTTGTAATGGTTTAATATTAATATTGATGTAGCATGAAAGATTTATCTCAAGTCATTAACTCATAACGAAAATATTCACCCTCGCGGAAGTGAAATTTAGTCCTCAAGGAAGCTAAATTGTTTGATATTGAATAATTTTTATAATAAAGAAAATATAAAAATGAGAAAAGCAACAGTATTGGCAATCAAAATAGCTTTTATCACATTGATTATAAATTAAATTAATTACGTGTAGAAAACAAATATATATATAAGTAGAACTTAATAATAAATTAAAAAAATTTTTAAAAATGTTTAATTAAATGGATTACACAGTAAAAAGCATTTTATTATATATTTAAAAAATATATATATTTAATATGAAATTATTTTTTGTTATTTTTTTAAAAAAGTTTATTGTATCCCTAAATTTCTAAATTTTCATTCAAACATATAACATATTTAATGTAATATTTTTGAATTCATTTCTTCTCATTTTTTTTTTAATTGAATTTTATTTAGAAAAATTATTTAATATAATATTTTATTTAATATAATAATATACGATATAACAAATTTTAATAATTAATTGTGTCTCATAAAAAATCGAAATTTAATTATAGATAAAATACAAAATAGATACAAAGTTTTCGTTATTTTGTATTCAATAATAGTTAATTAAAACATTATCATTAACTATCTCATTAATTATATGAATTTTAGAAATGCTTTAGAAAAATTATAAATAGAGAAAAAATAAATTCGATAGAAAAAATAAATTTTCTATAATTTAATTTTTCTAAAAATGTTTCAAAATTTCTTCTTATTTTTTTTTATTATATATATTAAAGCAAGTTTATTTAAATCCCATTTTTGTCGTTGAATAATATGTACATTAAAATTTTTATTATTAGTATTATTAGTATTATCAATATAATACTATATAAGAAAATGTATAATATATCAAAATATATTATATTTTATAAAATATCTTTAGCTATTCTAGAAATATAAAACCGAAAATATAATATCTATATTTTTTACATTAAAGATTAAGACAAATATATATATATAGTTTTGAAAAAGAAATGATAAAAGTGTGTTTAATTCATACTTTATGTACCATGTTATTACGTGTCAAAATCAATGTTATATACCATGTGATCACGTATCAAAATCAAGTATAAACAAAGAGAGCAAATTGTAGAAAAAGGATAGCTATAGGGAAAAATATGAAAATCAGTGCCATCTTTAGAGTGCCGCAAATGAAACTATATAAAGAAAAGGAAAGTAAATATTAGAAAAGGATAAAGATAAAATAAGAATTGATTAGCGGCGTCATCTCTTGAATACTGAAGATATTTTTTAAAAACAGGATAAGGTAGGAACAGAATTGAATATCAACGCCATCTTTTGAATATAAAAGAAAATATTTTCAAGATTTAAAATTCATAAAAAAGAGATGGCGCTGATATTCAATTCCGTCTCTACTTTATCTTTTTTAAAAATGTCTTTAGCATTCAAAAGATGGCGTTGATATTCAATTCTATTCTACCTTATTCTTTTGAGAGATGTCTTTAGTACTCAAGAGATGGCACTGTTAATCAATTCTTATCTAACTATCTTTTTCTAATATTCACTTTCCTTTTCTTTATATAGTTTAATTTACGGCACTCTAGAGATGGCGTTGATTTTCATATTTTTCATTGTCTGTCCTTTTTCTATTATTTACTATCTTTGTTCATATTTGATCATGACGTAATCACAAGAAGTGTCTTTAGCATTCTAGAGATGGCGCTGATTTTCATATTTTTTTCCTATTTCTATCCTTTTTTCATTATTTTCTCTTCTTGTCTATATTTGTAAAATTTATGCTCTAAAAAAGACGGATTAGATATGTGATTAACTTTATTATGTTGTTGTTATATTTTATACATATATTTTCTCGTTTGTTTAATCTATTGATTAAAAACAATATATTATATTAATACAGTTTATTCCTATCCAATTTTTATATTTTGTAAGTATATATATTTTATATATCTATTTTATTATTATTATAATATTAATTATAATAATAATATATATACATAAGTTATATAATAAATTATATAAATACTTACATAAACTTTTTTTTTATATGTTGCATAATTTGATATATAAATTATATAGATTTCATATAAATTATTTTTTTATATGTTTTAAAGGTTTCATATAATTTTACATATATTTTATTCAATATATGTACATATTATATATATATATATTTTTTTTTTCATACTTTTATATCATATATATAATTATATATATTTATATAATTATAAAATATTTTTTATATCTTTTTGTATCTTTTTCTACAGATCTTAAAATCATACCAGCATAAAAAATAAATCTAAAACAACGTAATATAGTATTTTTCATAATTAATAGAATAATAATAGAATTAAATAAAATAATAAAAAATGATGAAAGTTTTTACTAATGGGCCTGCTTAAAGATATAATATTTAAAGGTAAATATAAAACAGGTAAGTAGAATTACTGTCAGAAAAAATTTCATATGCTATTTCTTTTATAATTATATTCTTGTTCAAAAAAAAAATCGTATATTTAGGTAACAATCTTCATTGACAAAAAATTTTAATCTTAATTAAAAGAATATAATTCGATACACGAAATTTTTTTAAAGATTGAAAAACAAAAAATTTCTATTTTAATTTCAATTTTATATTAGAAAAATATAATTTGAAAGAAAATAATACACGAAATTTTTTTGGAAATTTCAAGACAACAAATTTTGACCAAATTTTTGGCTTTATATTAGGAGAATATAATTGGACAAGAAGTAATATGCGAAATTTTTCGAGTATTTTTAAAATGAAGAATTTTATGGAATTTTATATATTTATCTGCGAAATACTTACTATTGTTATATTTACCTGTTGCAGATATTCTTTGGGATTCAGAAAATTCATTTTTTCAATATTTTTTTTTGAATTTTTATCTTTAAAAGAATCTTAAAAGAAATACTTATCTTTTATGTATTTTTCATAAGAGCTATTTTAATATATTAAATATTTTTTTATAATTTTTTTAATTCTAAAAAATTGAGAAATATACTGTGAAATTATATGTATCATATAACTTCATAATTATAATCTTCTTTGTTTTTCATTTAAAAAGTTTAAAATAAAAATGAAATTGTTTCATTTTAGTGGTTTCATTTCATTAATGGATTTTGATTATTAATTGATTATTAATTTTTTCGTGCATGTAAAAGATTTTTGAATTAAAGCTAATTTTATTTTATTATTATAGAATTATATTATTTTTATTGTGTTAGTCAATATGTTTCGCATTTTTTTATAAAAAAAACTATACAATTTATTTGTTATAAGTAGTTTAGTATTTTTTTATGTGAAATTATTAATTATTATTGCGATTAATATGTATCTATTATTTATTTATTTATAATGTATAAAAAAATATAAAATTCTATTAAAAAATAATTTTTATATGATTTCTATGCATTCACCTACGAAAATATAAATAATGTCAAAAAATATTTGAAATCATTTCTTGAAACCATTCTACTTTTATCTCAAATATTTTCCACAATGGACAAAAGTAACGTAAATTAAAATAATATATGAACTGAAATATTATATAAAATAGATATATAATATATAAAAATACATGACAAATTACAAATGCTGATATCGTTAATAATATAAGCAAGTAATTAATATTCGTTAAAATAAATAATTCATTTTATTGTTAATAATTAGAAAAAATAATAAAAAAATTTGAGATTTCAATATCAATACAACCAATCAATACAATTTTAAAATATGTTTAAGATATGCTATTACTAGAAAAAGATCATAAATTTATTTTTGCTATAATCTGTAACAAAAAAAATGGTGATAGTTAAACAGTTCATATTTTATTGTATATATATATATATATATATATATTATATACAATAGCTTATAAGTATTCAAATATGAAAATTGAAAATCTTGATTTTAATAAAAATTTATAATGCATTGATTGAGCAATTCTTGCAAATTAAATTCATTCTCGATATTTTAATTTTCTTTCATGTTTTGAATATAATTTTACTGAGAAATATTTTTAATACAGCATAATAAAGTATTAAAATCTAAATATTTTATATATTTAATATTTTTCATTTCATTTTCATTTATTTTATAATAGAAATTCATATATAAATCTATTTAGTTTGTAGTCTCTTTTATATCTAGTCTGTGGTTGAATGATATGATTTATAGAAATTATTCTCTGTTAAAAAAATATAATTTTAGTTTTTTATCTTTACATATTAATAATAAATACACATATAAAAATATTTTCAATTCATTTATATAATTTTTGAAGAATTAAAGAATAATAATTGATGAATTATTGAGTTTCTAACTTCATGGATTGTAAATGATGTGATTTTGTGCCTATCTTCATGTGATACAATCATACAAATCGATCCATTTGTTTACGGAGGTCGTCTGCTAGTCCATTACGTTTTATTAAAACATTGTTTTGAGATTAAATAATATGCTCTAAATCGTATGTTTATGTGACTTTAAAAGAAAATAAAGCTGCAATGCCGGGGACTGAAGTTAGTATTTTTTATATATTGTAAAAATGTGAATTTTATACGAGAGATATTAAATATTTGTTTGACAGTTCTATCTGTCAAATCGAATTATTATCATAATTATAATAATAATTAGAATAATTAAAAAAAATATAGTAATGATTTGAACTTATCTACATTTCCTTTTTATTCTTTATATTATATAATTTTTTAATTATCTTTATCTAGGATAGTACAACAGAACTCGGAGAAATAGAAAATGTCAGAGTTGTGGTCCGTGTTCGACCTTTAAATGGAAAGGAGTTGGACGGGCATTGTAAGAACATAGTATGTGTGGATACCATAAATAGTGAAATAACAGTTGAGAATCCCAATGCTGCACAAGGAGAACCACCAAAAGTTTTTTCTTTTGATGCTGTTTTTGATACTGATTCAACTCAAGTTGATATTTACAATGAAACTGCAAGACCTATTGTGGATAAAGTTCTTCAAGGATACAATGGAACTATATTTGCATATGGACAAACAGGCACTGGTAAAACATATACCATGTCAGGTGCAAAAACATCTCCACAACTTAGAGGTATTATTCCTAATACCTTTGCACATATTTTTGGACATATAGCTAAAGCTCATGATAATCAAAAGTGAGTATTTTTTATAAAGAAGATTAAAATTTTATAAGAGTCCAATTTTTTATTTAAAAATTCAATAAATTAAATATTTAAAGAAATAATATTTTACAGATTTCTTGTGCGTGCAACATATTTAGAAATTTATAATGAAGAAGTTAGAGATTTATTAGGTAAAGATCAAAATACAAGATTAGAAGTAAAGGAAAGACCTGACATTGGAGTATTTGTAAAAGATCTTAGTGGCTATGTTGTCAATAATGCTGATGATTTAGATCGAATAATGTCTCTTGGTAATAAAAATCGTAAGTATTATTTTATTATTAAATTGAGTATAATATGAGTAAAAATAAAACTTTATATCTTGTAATTTATATTATATCTTAATTTTATAATATTATAATTTGAATTTTAATATAAATAATATTTCATAATGAAAGTAACTGTATTTGTTATATTATGACACATTGTGAATAATAATAAACAAAATAATATAATAAAATATATAATATTCGTATGATTCATAGGTGTTGTTGGAGCTACAGCAATGAATGTATCAAGTTCAAGATCTCATGCAATATTTACAATCACTGTTGAATCTAGTCAACTTGGAGAAGATGGTGAACAACATGTTAAAATGGGAAAACTTCATTTAGTTGATTTAGCTGTATGAAATTCTTATAATTATTACATTAGCTTTTTACTTAAAATGAACTTATTAATTTATGATATGATATTTTAGGGGTCAGAAAGACAAAGTAAAACAAAAGCTTCTGGGGTTCGTTTAAGAGAAGCAACAAAAATTAATTTATCACTTTCAACACTAGGTAATGTAATATCTGCATTAGTTGATGGTCAGAGTTCACATGTGCCTTATAGGAATTCCAAACTAACAAGATTATTACAAGATTCTTTGGGTGGAAACTCAAAAACTTTAATGGTAATGTTAATTTTATTTCTTTCTAAATATATTATTCACAATATAATTATTTTAATTATTTAAATTTATTTATTATTTAAATTTAGTGTGCAAATGTAAGTCCAGCAGATATAAACTATGATGAAACTATCAGCACACTTCGTTACGCAAATCGTGCTAAAAATATTAAAAATAGAGCAAGAATTAATGAAGATCCAAAAGATGCTTTACTTCGACAATTTCAAGTTGAAATTGAACAATTACGTAAACAATTGGAAGAAAATGGTGCTGAAATCTCAGAATCTGAAGATGAATCTGAAGATTCTGAAGAAACAGGGGAAGCTAGACATGAAAAAAAAGCACGACGAAGAAGAAGTCAAATATTAACAATGGAAGAATTAGAAGATAGAGATATAGATTCTAATGAAAAAATTGACAAAGCTGAAAGAGAAGATAAAAGTCCTGATGATAAAGATGTTATTGAATTAAAAAGAACTCAGTAAGTTTTTAAAAAATTAATTAACAAATATGATAAGATTATAATATTTTAAGATTACAAAAACTAATCATTTTAGGAGTGAGAAAGAAGCATTAAGAGAGAAAATGCAAAATTTACAAAATAAGATTTTAGTTGGTGGTGAGAATTTGTTAGAAAAAGCAGAAGCTCAAGAACAATTATTGGCTGCTGCAGCAATTGAACTTGAACAACGTAAAAGTAGAGAAGAACAATTAAAAAAAGCTATTGAAGCAAAAGAAGCTGAACGAATTGATATAGAAGAAAAATATTCTTCTTTGCAAGAAGAAGCTGCAGGAAAAACTAAAAAATTAGCTCGAGTACACACAATGTTAATGTCTGTTAAAGCAGAATTATCTGATTTACAGCAAGAACATCAAAGGGAAATGGAAGGACTTTTAGAAGGTGTTAGAGGTATTGGACGAGAATTACAACTTCAAGAGCTAATAGTAAATAGTTATATACCTGTTCAATATCAAGTATGTATGACATTTACAAAATTTTATAAATATTCATATATTAAAAATTTCATTTATCAATTTTTTTTCTAGACAATGATTGAAAGATATGTTCATTGGAATGAAGATATTGGAGAATGGCAATTAAAATGTGTAGCATATACAGGTAACAATATGCGAAAAGCACAAGCTACACCACCAATAGGAAGTAATAAAGATGTATGTATTCATTTTTTCAAATTAATATCGATGTTTTTTCAGAATAGAATTTGTAATATTTATAATAATTTTTATTTATAGCAAATTCAACCTGACATGTCAAATATATATCTTTCTTATAATAATGGAATCGACAATACTTTCGTACAACCAAAAAAAATACGAGGTAGATCTGGGGTTCCAAGGCCAACTACAGCACATAGACGTACACCACATTAAAATTATTTAAATTATAAGACGATAAAAATATTTATATTTCACTAAGTACCTTTTTTTAGCACTTTTTTAAAGACATTATTCTAATTTATTTTTGTTTATATGATATATATATGATGAGGAAATCAGTATTTTCTGTAATTATACATTTATTTCTACTTTGAATCAGGTTTGTTCTAACTTATTTTAAATACTGCATAACAGCAAAGATATATATAATACAATAGGACAATATCTAATTAACAAAAACAATTTAAAAACTACAATTTCTGTGTTATATGACATATAATTTAAAACTAAATAATATAAACGAACTATTTAATTTTTACTAGTTTATATAAACTGTTAACAAATATAATAACAAAAATTAGAATTATATTCGATAAAATTTAAAATTATTTCAACTCAGGTAATTTTTTCATATATTATATTATAAATGAAAAACTATAAAAGTAAATTTTATGTTTCATATGTTTAAATTTTCCTGTGATGTTCATGGAATACTAAATGAAAAATTTTATTCAATAATGAATATAAACTATCATAGAAAATACGTTTTCATATTTAATAGCATGCAATATAAATTATTAAATAGATAATTAATTGGTATAAAGATAGAAAAGAAAATATGTGCTGTACCTGTGTGATAAGAAATAAAATGTTTTACTCGATATAGGAATATAGAGATAAAAAAACAAAAATGCAATCTTTATCAAAAGTTTAATAATCTTATGTCTTTTTACATTAGCATTTATGTATCTTTTGATAAAGACTAGATTTTGTAGCTTGATAACAGTACTACAGTATTTCTATAATATTTTTTGTCAAAAAATTTTATGATAATTATTTGAAAGAAAAAAGAAAATAATTTGAATCTTGTTCTGCTTAATCATTTATGTTCATAAACTTAAAAAAAGAACATAAAGAAAGCACATCATTAAAATAGAATTTTAACTATATTTAGATTATTCTTTATTCGCTATTTATTATAATATTTTAATGTTATGTCTGTGTGTGTTTTAAGTTTTTATTAAAACTCATACATTCTTTAAGTACTGTGATAATAAATTTCTTATACTCAATTCTGTTTACCTATTACTTACTATTAAGATATTAAATGTTTATAATTATTATTGTGTGTATGTTATGCTTTTTTATATATAATTTACGATATAAAAATAAATAATTATAAAGTATATATTTGATTTTTCTTAATTCATTTTTTTTAAATATATCTTTTATTGAATTTTTCTATCACAGTATTAATATAAATATTTTATTGATCACTTTCTCATTTCATGATACTCATTGATCCATTTTGTAATAAAAAAACGATGATATTTTCGTGCTAAAACAACACTGAATGGATCATTAGGATTGCTACTTCTTAAATCAAGATGATGAGCACTTTCTGGAATTATTATTGCTATTGCAGAAGAAGATAAGTTTCGTAATACTCCACCGCTAGACCATGGATCCATTAAACCATTACTAAATAACATATCAAAAATATATATAATAAATATAAATAAGATATATATAAATATATATAAACAAAAGATTATAATATGAGTAATAATTATAATCTATACTAATATTTATTTATTTAATCTATACTAATATTATTAAATTCGAATTTTTTGTTTCAATTTTAATTCAATCAAATTTAATATTATTTGATAATATATACCTGAAAACAATATTTGTTGCAGTTGATAAATCTTTACATCCATATTCTTTACATATTAAGTTTGGCTGTGGTTTTACTGAATATTGTTTTATGCAATCATTACTATATTCATCCAAATTCCAAGTATGAGGTTTAAACATATCATTTATTCCATCTGAACATATTGGCATCACCATTTCTGTACAAGCTTGAAAAGACCATCCTATAGCATCTAACTGAGGTGTAGAATTATTTAAATTTAAACACTTTGTTTCACTAGTATAATTAGTGAATATATTAATTGCATTTTTTATTGCTAATAATAATTCTATTCCTGTGAGTGATTCATTAGTTAAGTGTTTGCATACAGCCTATAATAGAAATAATATGAATTATAAATTATTATGAATTATAAAATGTAATAAATATATTGATTGGATTAGAAGAATTATATTGAATTATTTAAAAATTAAGATACTTACATTAATAGGATAAGCAGGTAATGGTGCCAAAAAATTAGCTTTATAAGGATAATTTACCATAGCAAGATTTGTATAAATATCTTGTAAATAAGATATTAATTGTTCAATATCATTTTCATTCTTTAAAGATTGACATAATTTCCAATTATCTGATAACCATTTTTTTCCTTCATCTATTAGAAAAATATAAAATATAAAAAATAAAGAATATTACATATCATAAATAAAATAATGTGAATAAAAAATTTTATTACTAGTTGATGTTATATTAATAATAGTATTCCATGATTTACGAATAAGTTTTGGACAATTTGAATGAGCTTTTTTAAAATCTGAAGTAACTATACGTAGAAAACTTTCACATTCTGTGACTCCAGTAAACTGCAATATTGGAGCTGAAGATGCAATTGCTCTATAATATAAAATTTATATTTATATCATAAATTATTTCTAGATAATATATTTCTAGATAATACTATTTTACTAACCCTTGTACAATATGAGGATATTTTATGCGTATCCATGCACTAAGCATACCACCATATGAACCACCAAAAACTATTATAGGACTATTTTTATATTTTGGTTTAGATTTTAAATATTGAATCAAATCAACATAATCTGCAAGAGCTTGTTGAGATGTTAAATATCCTAAATGATTTAAATCTGCATATGATTTATTATTATAAGGCATAGATTCTCCATAATAACGATGTTCAGCAAAAACTAACAAAGCTTCAAATTCTGGGGCTATATCCCACATAAAACCCTATAAAATAATGATTAAATTAAAATTTGAAATTAAAGAATTGTTATTACAATATTATATGAAATTATTATAATAGATATAGAATAATATAATATATTAATATAGAATTAATATAAAATTAATAGAAAATACAATATAATAGATATAAAATAAAAAGAATAAAATAATTTATATTTATAAAATATATTAAATTGCATTATTTTTTTTTATAAATTGTACTTACTGTATTTTGAGCAAAAGTTTCTATATTACCTTCATTTCCAGTATAAAAGAAAATTGGTGCATTATTTGTTTTTTCCCAAGTACCATTTATAAGATATCGTAACTTAAATGTATTTGATACTGAAAAACTAAAGTGGTCTACCTGTAATTTTTAAAGCATTTTACCTTTATTTTAAAACGATATATATATAATTATTATATGTAATTAAACATATATACACATATAAACATAATAAAATATAATATATATAATTTGATCATATATACAATTATATCAAATTTTAATATTCAGAAATTTCTTCTAAAACAATTAATAAATACATTATATATGTACATATAAATACATATATAATATATATGTATATAAATGTATAAATGTAAATAAATATAATAAATATATATATGAAATATATAATTATTCATAGTCTATATTACTTATTAAGAATTTTGCATTAAATTTACTGTAATACTAATCACATACTGGCATATCAATCGTCTTAATTTCATATCTGTATTTCGCGCTATGTAATTCATTTTGAATATACAATGACTTTTGATAGTTTCCATAAAATTTATTTAAAAAAATATGTTGTAACGTAGATTGCCATAATGTAATAAAAAATAACAATAAAATATTGAATAGCTCCATTATAATGTTTTTAATGAATTCCAAATTTTAACTGATGAATAATATAAGTATGTAACTTAAATATATTACTTGTGATGACTAATAACACAACATATTTGGTATATACATGGTGTATCAAAAGTTTATATAATATTTATATTATATATTATACATATAATGTAAAAATAATATTTAAATAGAAAATAATTTTAATTTCTATATTAAAGTTTGATAAATAATTTAATATATTTTATAACTAAAATTATAAATACATAGATATAAATATACATATATATTTTATATGATTGAAAATGACGTTTTATATAAATTAATATTTAAAATAAATAAGATAAAAATATTAATAAATGAAAAAATAATTTTATTTTATCATTAAATTTTCTCTTTTTTTAATATATAGTAAATGCACATTAATATCATATATATATATATATGAATTTTACAAATATATTCATTGTATATTCGTAATATTAATAATAAACTTAGATTGTTAAATTGAAATTATTTTTTTTATAATTGAAAAGATAATATTAACAAGTAATAAAAATATTTAAAAATAAAACA
>NW_006263463.1:600985-602449 GCF_000469605.1 Apis dorsata
AAAATGACAGCAGATCAAAATAAGAAATAGTATGAACGAATAGTAAGAATAAGAAATGATATAAATTATAAAAGATGAAAAAATATAATATATTTTGTTTTTAATAGGATAAAATCATCAATTTAATTCAATTTATTAAATTAAATTCAATTTATTAAATTAAATTCAAAATTTATTAACATTAAAACAGCTTGTTTATATAAACATTTGAATATTATTAATATTTTTTTATAAAATGTACAAAATGTATATTTAAATCGAATTGTGTGAATTTGAATAAATTTGATATTCTTGATGAATAAAATAAATATGAATAGTATAAAAGAAATATATTATATCACGCGATTTTTGATTAACATATGTTCAATTAGTAAGATAAACATATTTAATTAACGACTTCTTGAAATAGAAAATTAATTAAGTAATGACATTGAAAATATTTATTTTCAAGAATTGGTGAAAAGAATATTTGTTTCAAAAATTTTAACTATTATTATTTATGAAAAATTTTAATGATTATTAATATATTTTTTTAATATATTTGATTTTCAAATTTTAATATGAATTAAAATATAAAATAATTAAAACATAAAATATAATAAATATATATAAAATTATTATCAATCCAAATATTTTTAAATATCGATAAATTTCTTATCTGCTATCAATTTTTAAAAATTTGTAAAAACTATGATATAATATTATATTATATATATATTAGATAAGATATATATTATATTATTATAAGATATATATTATTTTATTGTTTTATCTTTTATATGTGAATTATATTGGATTATGTGGATTTATATGTTGTATATTATATGTTCGTAAACGCAAAAAAAAAATTATATTTATGTTCAAAACAAAGAAAAAAATACAAAGTTTAATATATATAAATATTTGTATTAATTATTAATCATTATGATGATTAAAAAATTAAAATTAAAAGATTTTATATGGACTCATATTTAAGAACTTTATTTAAACAATTTTGGAAAAGGATTTATAGAAAGAATATTAAAAATGGTAAATATTTTATTACAATTGATAATTATAAAAAGAAATAATTAAACAATAATAAAACGTTACATTAAATAAACTATTTTAAAAATTGTAATAAATGCACATTTTTAAATATACATATATCAAATATATATTATTTTTATTATTATTATGATAAATATAAATAATTGAACAAAATATGAATTTTGTTAATTTATATAATATATAAAAAAAATTATAAAAAAATTTTATATTTGTTGCATTATTTTTATATATGAACAAATAAATTTTAATTATTTTTGTAAATATTTATAATTGATGAATCAATTAAAAATATTTTTTATAATTTCATAATTTATTCATAAATTTATTCATATTATTTAATTGGAAAAACATTTTAAAATTATTTAAAATTTATATGCAATATAAATTTTGTTAATTATAATTTAATTACTAATT
>NW_006263463.1:602888-610555 GCF_000469605.1 Apis dorsata
TATAATATTAATTATAATAATATATTAATAATAGATTACATTAATATAATTAAGTAGGGTTTTATTTCATTTATATTGAGTAGATTTTGATAGACACAGACATAAAATCTTTATTACAAAAAATAAATTAATTCACTCTACATACAAAAATACATAACTAATATTAATAATACTCTCTATTCAGTGATGGTTTAATAATTATACTACTATCAAGAATCATTATTATCAAATCATGACAGTAATGAAACTGGTAAAATTAATAGTGTACAATATATAATGTACAATATATAATGCATAAATGTCATGAATCATATTTAAGATACAATGAATTTTCGAAATATATATTTTTCATTAAAATGTTTTTCCCAAAAATGTTTTTTCTTTTTAAATTAAACAATACTTATTAATAATTAATTTTAAAATTGATATATATATATATACTATAAAAATTTCATAAAACAAAACTAATCGCAACAGTCTATAGTTTGATAAATGAAATGATATATTACACGCATAGTTAGTCTTAAATTATAAGATTAGAAAAAATTATGGCTTCTTATTTCATTTACAAAAATGTTTTTATGTACTATTTTGTACAAAACATTTTATACGTATGTACTCATTAAATAATACTAACAAAAAAATTCATATATTCAATTTTGTTTTGAACAATAAACAATATTTTAAATACCGGATGGATATAAATTTCTTTAGTTTTAATGTATGTTATATAATTTGATTCTGCATATTAAGCATAAATGTAAAATTTATATATATAATTTGAATTGCTAATAATAATGGCCATTATTGCATAATTTTAATATTAGTATCTCTAATTCTCTTAGGATACATAAATTGTGAACAATTTCTTAATACTCAAAAATATACTTCGATACATTGAATTATAATGAAGTTATTTTTATTTTATTAATAAGAAAAAAGATCTAATAATGATCCAGTCTTGCATTACAATATTATGTCATAATGTTCAGTGAGAACATGTGACTAAAAATTTGCATCTCACTTAACAGGAGTACTTGTTCATACATTTTTTATACAAAATGTTCATTTTAATATTCCGCACAATTTCTTAGCCAACATATATAAATTTTGGTTAATAAATTTCATATTTTCGCGAAAATAAAAATTGTATAGAACATTAAAATGAATATTTTGTATACATCAGATATATAGATAATTTATAAAATTATGAAACAAAATTAATAAATGTAAAAAATGATTCTCTTTTTACAAGATCGCATTCTTCCAACTAATATATATATATATAATTAATTAGTACTCTCTAATAATTAACCGGGAATTGTACTTTAGTATTTTCGTTTAGAAAATTACATTACTGTTTGCTGTTTCATTAATAAAATACAGCAAATAAGTATCATTAATTCTATCAATATACATATGTCACTTTTAACTTATTGGTCCCTAACACAAAAATCTTCTAATAGTGTTGTACAATAAAGTGCTTTAAATTAAAAAATATCTAGCCTCTTCTAACTACATTTTCCTTTTAAACTACGAAAGCTATATTGCATACTAAAATATTAATATATACTTCAACATTTACTTTTGTACTTCTGTGTAAGTCGCATTTGTTCTATTTTTTCAGTATACTGACATTCAATTTCTTTAAGTTTTGTTGCTATATGTTTTTCTTGAGTACTAATAATTCCTTCAAGTTTTTGTTGTACTTGATTCATGGCTCTTTTGTACCCTTCTTCTATACGTTTACATTCACTTAATAGAAATTTTTCTTTATTTTTTGCATACTCCTAAAATAATTTATATGTTAAATTTGAAATAAAATAAAATTAATAGAAAATAATATAATAAATATAAAATAAATAAAAATACATTATATAATTACCTTGTAATTATTTGCAGTTTGTTTTGCTGATTGATATTTATTTTTTAATGTATCAATGTTACTTTTCATTTCTTTTTCTTTTTCTTTTAATATTTTTATTTCTGTTTTTAGATTTTCTTCACTTTCTTTTAATTGCTGTAATCTTTCATTCATTTTAACTTCTTTACCTTTTACTTCCGTAATTTCTGCAGCCCATTGACTCATAACTTGAGCCATTAGATTTCTCTCCTCATCCACATCACTTTCTTTTTGCTTTAATATTTCTTCTAATTTTTCGATTTTCAAGTTCTTTGCTACTAATTCTTTGTAATAAGTTTCAAGTTCAGTTTCAACCATTTGACTAAATTGCTCTTTTGCTTTGAAATATGAATGAATTTTTACCTTTTCTGTAAGCATTGTTTTCAAAGTTTCCACTTCCTGTATCTTTTCATGACATCTATTTTTTAATTTTAATAAAATAGTTTTATATGTATCTTCTAATTTTTTTCTCATTTCTCGATGTCGTTCCTCTATACCTCTAAGATCTTCAGCTACTTTTTGTTCCATCTCTTCGCGAATTTCTTTTACCATAATCTCTATTATTTTTTGAAAATCTGTACCATCGTTTGAATGTGTACGCGGTGATAAATTTAATTCAGCAAATACTTGTTTTTGATTCTTAACATATTGTTCGAATTGTTTAGCTTGATTTTTTAACTTTGAAACAAGTTGATCTCTTTCTATTTTTACTTTTTCAAACTCTTTTAATCTTTCTAATTCCTCGTTCTTGCCTTGTAAATCTGTTTCTAATTGTTTGATTCTTTGCTCCATAACAAGATCACCTTTTCTTCCAGCTTTTAAGTGATTTATTTTACTATTTAATTCTGCTACTAAACTTTTATAACGAGAAAGTTCTTTTTCAAGTTCATTTGAATTTAGTGATATTTCACTACTTTTTTTAAATGTATTTTCGAAATTTCCAATTAGTTTTTTCGCTTCTAATAATTCTATTTCTAATTGTGAGATTTTATCCTTATAAGTACTTATTTCACTAGTCAAATTCTCACATTTATTTTTTAAACTTTCATTTTCTACTTGATATCGAGTTTCTTTTAATTTTATTTCATCAAAATCTTCAATTGTTATATTTCGTTTAATATTTGATAATTCAGATTCAAGTTTGAAAATTTTACTATTAAGATTATTTCTTTCGCTAATTGCTCTTTCATATTTTTTTTTCCATGATTCTTGAGATATTTCTATTTGTGCTACTTTCAATCTAGCATCATCTAATTCAGACTGATATTCTACAATTTTTTTATGTTCATCAAGAGCAACATGCAATTTGTTTTCTAAACGTTTACAATCTTCTTCAAGCTATAAATATATTAAATTTGACAAAAATTTATAAATGACAATAAAATTAACAAATAATTTTAAATAAAATATATATACCTGATTAATTTTCTCTAAATGTTCAGAACAATGATCTGGTAAATAAACACTTATTTCTTGATTAGGATGAGCATTGCGTAATTCATTTAAAGCTTGTTCTTTTGCTGTAAATATTATATTTATAATAATTACTTTATTAAAATTTTAAATATAATAAAAAATATATAAATTACCCTTTTCAATTTCTTGATGAATTTTCTTTGTATATTCTTCTTTTTTCTTTCTTTCATAATTTAAGTCTTTTTCTAATTCAATTACTTTACTTCTATATGTATCGCATTCTTCTGTTAATTTTTCTGCTATTTTAACTTGTGCCCGCAAGTCATGTTGATATTTCTCAATATCTTTTTCACGATCTTCTAAGTTAGCATATTTTTCTTTTAACATTTTAATTTCAGATTTATGTTCATTTATTAATTGCTCTTTTGTACTACAGACATCTATATACAATTCCTTAACACGATCCAACTCTTTTTGTGTTTGTTCTAATTGCACACTATAAATTAAAATATTTATTTTAAATAATATAATAATATTAAAAAATAATATATTATATAATAAAATATAATTTCTCAGAAAATTTTAATTACTTACGATAATTGCACTATTTCAACTTTTGCTTCTTGTCTAACTCTTTCTATAGCCTTAGCATGTATTTCTAAATATTCTTTATTATATTCATCAATTGCATCTTTCTCTTGTTGATTTATGCTTTCTTGATATAATTTTTTGAGCGTTTCTTCATTAACTGCTAATGTTTCTTCTAATTTTTGTTCTAATTTCATTTTTTCTTCTCGTAATAATTCATATTGCTTTTTTACATCACTAAGATGATCAGATAATTTTTGTATTTGAGCATTTGCTTTTAAAGCTTCATCTGTAAGTACAGATTTCAATTCTTGTTCTAATTCGTTAACACGTTTAGCATATCGAGCTGCTTCTTTTCGACATGTATCTGCTATAATTAAAGCTTTATCAAGTTCTTTTTCTTTTTGTGATAAAGTATTTTCTAATCGAGTTATTTCCTTTCTTTTAACTGCCTGTCCAGCTAAACATCTATAAATTAATAATATAATAAAAAATTAATATTATAGTAAATGATAATGTAATATGATATAAAATTATTTTAGATATAAACAAATAAACCTTTTTAATTCTCCTCTTAATTTATTTGTTACATCATCATAAGGTTTTGATTTTGATTTATTATGAAAATCGCCTAATTTCATTTGTTTAATAGAATCAGATTCTTCTTCTAATGTTGTTGTCAATAACGAATCATATTGTGCTGCATCACTTTTTGCTATCTCTAATTTATTCTATAAAAACAATATTATTTATAATATTCTTATATTTTAAATATAACAGTTATAATTTTTTGTCAATAAACTATTGTTTAGATATGAATACATTAAATACCTGTAATTCTTGAATCATTTTTTGCATTTCTTCTTTTTCTTGTGTTAAAACTTTAATCTGTGCTTGAAGTTGCATTACTTGTTGAGCATTATTTGTAGCCATAAGATTTCTACATTGTGCTTGACTTTCTTCTAATGCTTGTGCTAGACGATTCATTGTATCTCCTTTTTCTACCATAAGCGTTTCATTTGCCCTTCGTACATCAGCTAATTTATTTTCCAAATCAGCATATGATATTTCCTATTAAAATGAAGAAGATCAAATAATTAAAATGATATTCATTTATTTATAAGATAATTCAATTCATAAAGTTATAATAAATAGTTTTTTAAATATAAATTTTAATTTTTAGTAATAGTGTTATGCAATAATTAAAAAAATAACTTGTATAGCATATTAATGTTTTATATAAGAACATTATAGTTTTTGAAAAATACAATATCAACAACTTGCCCAGATACAATGACTGTTGGAATCCACATTGAGCAGCTATGACAAATATTATTAATGTATGTAAAATATTAATGTACTAAAATTTTTGTCTATTGATGTAAATTAATAAAATAATTAAATGAGTAAAAAATAAATGTGTGTGCAAGAAGAATTTAATATAATATTGAAAATACCTTTGCATTAAGTTTATCTGTAAGTTTATCTATTTGAATTTGCATATTTTTCATTTCAATTGCATGTTTTTCTTGTGCTTGCTTTAAAAATTTTTCGTGTGTTTTATCATTTGCTTGTAATGCTTGTACCTCTTCTAATATAGCTATTTTTTGTTGTAATTCTATTAAAGAGTTTCTTGCATCTCTTAATTCTTCTGTCATCTAAATTTTATAATTTATATAATTAAATAATTAATATATAATTAATATATAATTATATTATATATGTAATCATTCTAATAATAAAATCATTGTGCAAAAAAATATAGAAAAATCTTACATTTCGATTAACTCTTTCTAAATTTTCATTTTTTTCCTTTAATGATGTTATTTGATTATGGAGACCAGTAATTTCAGCTTTTGCATCAACTAAAAAAGAAAAAAAAACAAAAAATAGAAATTTTTATAATTCTTTTTTAAAAAAATATTGTTGCAATATCAATATGTTTCTCTAATTCTTACCCAAAGCATGCTGTGTTTGATTTCTAGATATGTTTGATCTTTCAGTTTCAGCTTGTAAAAGTGTTAATTTCCTACTAAGTTGATTTTTCTCTTCTTCTTTTTCCAATTGTAGTTGTTTTAATTCCTCTGTTAATCGTTTAATTTCTCTCATTCGAACTGTATATAAAACTTCTAATTGTTCTTTACTATCATATTCTGCTATTTTATAAGCTATATTGTCATCAGTTGGTCTACCATTTGGACTTATTTTGTAACAATGACTTAAATGATCAGATGTAACATTATCACCACCTCCAAACTCATGAATTTGTTTGCTTTGTATATTATTTTCATATCCATCAATATAACCATTATTTGAATAAGTTTTATTATGAACATCATAATGATTAGCTGGTGTTTGATAATTATACAAATAATTTTCATTAAATGTACACTCTTCTTCAACTTGAACTCTTAAATCTTTAGGAAATGCAGAATTTGGTAGTCTTGCTAATTCATAAGGCGTTTCGGCAGTAATATTATGCATATCTTTACTTTTATTATTTTTAGAATATGGCGTGTCAGATGGACCATATACATTAAAATCTCTTTGTATATTAGATATTGTTGGAACAATTTCTAATTCTGACTTATGGTTTGTCATAATATTGTCATAATTATTTGAATTTCCCATATGATCATAAATACCAAATTCTTTCTGTAATTGAGATACAGTTTGATCTTTGGATGATATAATTCCCTGAGTAGAATTTAACACTGAATTAGAATCTTCTGCTTCTTTAGCATTATCTTGATAACAACTATTGTTAACAGAACTAGTATCAGTTTCATCATCTAAATCATCATTCCAAGTGAGATCCTTATCCAAGAGATCCTGAATCTAAAACACCAAAATTTATCTATTAAAATTATAACCATGTTTTTTTTTAATTAATCTTTCCAATTATACTATAGATTGAGTAAAACATTCTATAATAAACTTTAATTAAAATAAAGAAAAGTGTACCTCTTTATCGCGTCGCTTAGCATCTTCTTGTTCTTCATCTTCCTCTAAGCCTTGTGTATTTGTATTCAGTTGAATTTCTGAGCCTTGAAACAAGCTCAGACCTGGATCCTCCATTCCTACAGTCTGGCATACACGAATTTATCATGAAAACCAAACATTTATACCCAACATATTTTTGTTTATAACACCATAACCTAAACGCAACAAGTGGGTCACAGAAAATTAGTTTGAACTATAATCCTAGATTTAGCAATAGATTACAAAGTCTTAAGTAGTTCATTTTTTACTAATCTCAACAAGTTGATGACAAACAACTCTGAGATTATTAAAGTTTTTAAATGATTATACACTCTGCAATTTGCTTGTAAACAATCTTTGAAAAGTCAAACTGCCTTACAGGAAGTCTATATGCGGAAGTAAGCTTTCTGACTATCTTAGCTTTTCTATTGGTTCCTTCATGGAGTATTACTAGTGACTGTAATAGCGTATTTTCTTGAAGAAATATTTAATGTAAAGAGTTTACATGGGTATATACATTAATAACGATAACGTCACAATAAAAGAAGTAATCTTAGTTTTAATATGAAAGCAGTAATACAACGTGTCACAAAAGCTAGTGTTTCAGGTAATGATAAGGTTATATATGTTTTATTATAATAACAAACTTATTGTCTTTTAAGAAACAAGAATGAAAAAAATATTGAATATTACCATATGTTTATAAAATAAAAACTATATTATATTGTATAAAATTGAATAAAACATAGTCATAACATATGCTTTCTCCTTTTTTTTT
>NW_006263463.1:610726-613548 GCF_000469605.1 Apis dorsata
GTAATACTTGCTATCAAAGTTATATTTCATTTATTTTTAATATTTATAATATTGAATAATTTTATAGAATAATTTTATAGAATAATTTTTCAGTTGATGGTCAAGTTATTAGTAGCATTGGAAATGGTCTCTGCATCTTAATTGGCATAAAAAGAGATGATACAATAGAAGACATAAAATATATGTAATATATGTATATAATATTATTATACAATATCATAATTACTTTAAATAAAACAGTTCATTCTTATATAAAATATGAAATAAAATTTTATTTTTCTTAGAGTAAAAAAAATATTAAATACTAAAATTTTTGATGATGATAATAAGAAATGGAATGCTAATGTTATGGATAAACAATATGAAATATTATGTATTAGTCAATTTACATTGTACCATGCTTTAAAAGGAAATAGATTAGATTTTCATAAAGCTATGTCTGCTCAAGATGCTGGACCATTTTATAATAAATTTCTTATTGAACTTGGTAAAAATTATAAACCAGAATTAATTAAAGGTAAATAATTAAAAAATATAAACAAATAATTTTATAAGAATATAAAATTATTGAAATATTTTCATTTTATTGAATACTTTCTACAGATGGTAAATTTGGAGCAATGATGGAAGTTGATATAAAAAACAATGGACCTGTAACATTAGAAATAGAATCATCACTTAAATTTAATAAATTAAATGAATCTAATAATGTATAATGAATGGTGGAATTTAAAATTAATACATAAATATGTAATAGATACTATTAGTTTTTAAAATACCTCCCCTTTCTATTTAATATTTTTTATAATAAATTTATCTTTCATAATATATTTAAGAAATATTGTTTTTGATTATATAAAAATTAAATCAAAATAATTTTTTTAATTTTAAAATAATTAAATCAATATAATTTTATAAATATAGCTTTTAATATAATATTACAAATATAATAATTTCTTTAACAGTTTTGTTTTAAAAATTTGATTTTTTTCTTCAAAAATATTTAATTCATTATATTTATTTTTTTTATTTAAAATTTTTATATAATATTGATGAATAAAACCATAAGTTTATATATCTCGCATTTTTACGTTAGTAAATTATAAATATAAAATTTAAATAGCTAAAGATATGTATGTAATATTTCGTATTTATTTTTTTTATTTGTTAGTATTATAAGTATTATTTATAATATTTTATAATTTGTTTTATAAATGTTATTCGATTTATGAAAATTAAATATTTCTAAAAAATTTTTTTTCAATATTATAAAATATAAATTCCATATAAAAATATAAAATATTATGATGATATTATTGTGAGAAATATATCTAATATCATTTTTTTAAACCATCAATGCAAGAAATTTTATATTGAAATGAATTTTAAATTTCACTTCAATATATAAATCATATTTGGTTTTGTATAATAATAAACTCAAATTAAGTTTTGTACAATTAAGATGAAATTTTTATTAAATATGAAATTCAATTAAAATAAATATGGAAAATTTTATATAATTTAAAATGTATACGTATGTACGTATATATGTATATGCGTATCATATGCAAAACTCATACACGAATATTATAAATCATTTTGCAATATATTAATGTTTTTATTTTTTATATTTAAATCTTTTGCTAAAAATACTATAATGTACTTTTACTATTTTTTATGAATATTTCTATTATTTTCAAAATATTTATTACTAAAATAAATAAAATGTTAATTCATGTTTAAAAATCATATTTAAATTATTATATGGTAAATTTACAACAATTATTAATTTTTATTTCAGTTATAAATTTTATTATATAAATATATATATTATATTATACATGTATATGTATATTATTAAAAAATGATAAAATATAATGAAAATACATAATGAAAATCATTTAAAAAATTTTAAATATTAATTTAATTATAACATTCACATATTTATCTAAAATATCTAATTATTTAATTTTCACTTCTTATTAAAACATGATGGAAAACGAAAAAGAAGAAGAAAAATCAGCAGATATAGAAAATAAATATTTAGAAGGTACAGACATATAATATTATCATTATTAAAATAATCTTAAAATAATAAATAATTTAATTTTTGAAATTAATAATTATTAATTTTTTAAAATTATTAATAATAAGTTAATAATAATAATGAATAATTTTATTTCAGATAAATCTGATTTTTCTTCACAAATAAAAAATACAAAAAATGTTCAATTACGGAAAACTAAAGCTACGAATACTACAAACGATGAGTTATTTAATCTACGACATACACAAGTATAATAATATAATAATAATATAATAATAATATTGTGCAAATTTCAATATAATTTAATATAGTATATTATTATTTTTAAATATTTATTTTTCAGTCGCGGGAAATTCAAACGGATATTGTTGATATAGAAACAATAGAAAAATTAAAAAATCGGCTAGATACTTTAATGAATTCTTTAGCTACTCTTTCAGCAGAAAAATCTAAAATGGAAGCAAATTTTCAACAAGATAAAAAGCAATTAAGAAATGAACGAGATGAAGTGAGTTCTATATATATATATATATGTATATTAATTTTATATTTATTAATATAAAATATTTATAGTGTGAGAAAATAATTAAAGATTTAAAAGAAAAATTAAAAAAAGCACAAACAAATTATTCAGAAATTGAACATGTAAAATGTAAATTAATTATGGAACGTCACGAAAGGGAAAAAGAACAAGCTGATCATGCAAAAATGATAAAGTATTAAAAAAAAAAATATATATATAATAATTATAAATAGTTTTGAAAAATTTTAATAT
>NW_006263463.1:613575-629862 GCF_000469605.1 Apis dorsata
AACTTTAAAAAAAAAACTTTTATTTTTTAGAGAACTTCAAAAATTATTAAATGATGAACGACGAAATAAAGAACAACTTGAAATACAAGTAAAAAATCAGTTTGCGTATAAAACACAATGTAAAATACTTGAAACTGAACTAGAAATAACTAGAAATAAACTTAAACAAGCACAAGAAGCAGCTATAGAAACACCTCCAATTCTTTTATCATTACAATCTAAAATGGTTCTTATGAAGAAACAACATTTGAATGCAATACATGAAGTAATTTTAAAAGATGCTTATATTGATGAGTTATGTCTATCACTCATAAAAATGATTAATTTATTCTACAGGAGCAAAAAAGGACAGCTGCTGCAGAACAACAAGCTAGAGCATTAGCAATGACTCATGAAGCAAGAGTAGCTGGTTTAGAAGCAAGATTAGCTGAACTTTCAGAAATTGTTGGAGGATATGATAGACTTAGGCAGCAAGATCAACAAGCTATACAAAAATTGAAAGATCAATTAGTTAGTCTACAAAATTCTGAACATGATTATATTACTTTAAATAATGAACCTGAAGAAATTATTTCTAGAATAAAAAATCTTTATAATAAATTATTAGATTTAGATAATAAAAAAACCGAATCACCATATGTTAAATGTTAGTTATTTAAATATTTTTTTATATAAATTGGAAATGAAATAATATGTTAATAATTTCTCACAATATTTTTAGCGTTATTACATAGTTTAAATTTATGTGACAAACAACAAGTTATTGATTATAAAGAAAAGTATGAAACTTTATTACAAGAATTAGAAGATTATAAACAACAAATGAAATATGCCAGTGTTGCAAATATATCATATAACATGCAAAGTCAAAATATTACATCATCTCATGATAAAAATAACAAAACCCAACTACATTTTTTAAAAACATATAATAACAATTTAGAAGAAAGAATACGTGTTTTAAATAATGAAATTATAAATAAAGAAAGGGAATTGCAATTGAAATTAGAGCATCAAGAAAAGGTAATTTTTCTTTTCTTTGATGATGAATTTGTAATTTTTAATAAATTCTATATATATAAATTTAAGATAATTTATATAAATAGTAATACTATTTTTTCAGTCATTTCAAGAAGAGCATGCAAAATTGAAACATTTATTATTACAAAAAGATAATGAATTTCGTAATAAAATATCTACATTGGAACAACAATTATTACGTCAACGAGAACGATCAATGGCTCTCATCGAAGAAAAGGATAAAGAAATTTTAACTTTAAAAACATCATTTCACGCATTATTACCTAAAAAAGAAAGTAGTATAGAAAATAAATCAAATACTTTAAAACATGAAAATGGAACAGAACCAATAACCGATTTAGTAACAGGATTATTAACAAGCGATAGTCCTCCAATATTGCATTATAGTCAAGAATTAGCAAGGAAAGAAGTTCAAGTATCAACGTCTAGAAAAAAAGTTTTAGAATTAGAAGCTACATTACGAGAAAAACAAAGAGAAATCGTACATATAAAAGAGAAACAGAAAGAAGATATAAAAACTTTACAAGCTCAAATTGCTAGGTAAATTTTAAATTAAAAATTATTAAAAAACTTAAAAAAAAATATTGATACATACATACAATTAACAATTTTTAGGCTTGAAGCTTGCAAATCTAGAGAAGGGGCAAATCTTGAATATTTGAAAAATGTTTTTATTAATTATTTAACTACAAGTGATGTTTCAAGTAAACGTCATATGCTAAATGCTATTTCCACAGTTTTGCGTTTTACTTCAGAAGAATTAAATAAGGTAAAATATTAAATAATTATGAAATGAATAAATTATATGATATATAATAATATATTACATACAAATTATTAATTAATTTGATATACCGTAAAATTTATTTACTTCAATGTATTTTTAGCATTATTGCAAAATATTTAATATTTGAGAAATATACATTAATAATGTTCATAAATTAAGAAATCTATTATTAATTTGATATTAATAAAAATATTATTTTGTAACATTTATATTACAAATTAGTTTTAAAATTAAAATAAAATAAAAACATAATATCTTGACATTCCTTGCATTATTTGTATAATTTTGAGATTTAAAATATGTATATATAAAATAAAAAAAATTATAGAAATATAGCTATAAAATTTATAATTTAAAAGTGTTTATATTTTTTATTCAAATATGTAAATAATTTTTTACTTTAAATAAATATATACTATTATTTCTAAACATTGTTATAATTTCTTTAATCATATTTAGCAATAAATACATTAATGCAAATAGAAAGATTTAAAATAATATTACATATATATATTGAAATTTTAATTGTGCAATTTAATGTATATTTACTAATTATAAATATAGGAAGAAATAAAAGATGAAATTTACGTTCAATTTTTATATTACTTATAATCTTACAATTATGTTATGTGGCAAATGTGGACAACTCAGAAAGAAAAATGAAGCTCTTTGTTGAAATATGTTGTACAAAGTATGATGTACATTTTAATACATTGATTAATTAACATTGCCATTATATGCTCAATCTTACGTTATCGAAGGAATAATTTTAAATGCACGTCGACATTTACGATGTCTTATTGTTATTTTTAAATGTGTAATTATCTTCTGAAATTAATAACAAAAAGTTTAGTACGCATCACGTATATGTTCCGTTGTATTTATTTATACTTCAGTTTATGTGCTACGTGCATTATATACAAAAAGAATGACTAAATTGTGACGTCACGTTTGGCATATATTTAGCGTTTAATCTGTTGATGAAAAAAGAATTAAACAACTTATCGATAATGTCTTTGATAAGTTTCAATGTACTTAATTGTACGCGTTTTTATCGAAAATCTGTACATCTCGAAGCTGCTAAATATTTTCCTCACAAATTCTCTAACAATGTATAATTCAATTTGTATTTCGTTTCTTCTCACCGGTAATAACATGTCTTCGAAGCAAATCATTATCTATATACAGATTAAAAATCCACGCTTCGTTTTTTTTATTAATAAACATCGTCGAACTTTCAATCTCCAGTTGTTAATAAAATACAGGCAAACGATTATCAAACGATCGGCATATTCATTGTTCGGTTTGCACTTTTACAATAATTCTCGCTAAACACTGTTTTTTCGACATTCTGCGACATTGCGATCACATTAATTTTTTTCAAGTCACGAGTTATCTATTCTATTGAAAATAGGCAATCCTTACACAGGCTTCGAGTTTAAAAACTTTTCACATACACAGTTGTTTTCTCTTTTTTTTTTCATCCCGTGACATTTTAATTAGAACATTTTATTAAGTATCTTCAAGGCATGATGATGTACACCTGTTCGATGGTAATTTCAGGCTCAGAATGTCGGCGATTGTCAACACAGATTACAACATTTTATTTGATAACACTTGTTTAATATTTTTATAATTAGACATCGGTATATAATATATATGATTCTTTAATATATATATTTTGTGAAGAATATTTCTTGCAAATAATTATTTCGCATTTATCTGCTTTCTGAAAATTTGTAATTGGTAATCTGCTAATTCTTTTCTTTCTTTCTTATTTGTTTTTTCTTTTTCTTTATATATATAATGATGTTAATAATACTAATGTACAGAGGCCCTTAAATAACATTTCCCCGAGAAGAGTGCATATCTCTGTATATAATGTTGGAATAATATTTGTTTCATTTGTGCACTTCATCGAAAAATATCTGCGCTTTCGCATTCTAATACTTAAATTTATTTTAAAAGAAAAAAGAAAAGCCAATTCTTATATTCATGTTTAAAGAAGTCTTTCATCGACTATGACGGACTATTTCCTGTATTATCTGTAAGTATTTTTTCTTTTTTTATTCATTAATTTTTTTTCTTTTATTATAATCTTAATACAAATACTAATATAGTATTTTATACAACAATAATATCATACCTATTATAATATTTATAATAATGATATAAATATTATAGTATTGGTATACATTATACAACTTGTATTAAAATTATAATAAATTTGAATCTGAATCTGACAAAAGAATCGTTTTAAGATGCTGTTCTGTTAGAAAGTTAAATATTTCCTATCGATGGTATCATTGATTTAACGCATTTAATCTTATTATAATCTTATTCCTTAACATCTTTATGCGAAGTTCCTAAAAGCAAGAGAATAAAATCTATCAATCGATCTTATCTAATCGGCATCATTAGATTGTGTACAAAGAAATAAATTTCATCGTTTTAACATGATTTATAATTTTCGAATAATAATAATCATGTCACGCTGTACGTCGATGTTGCTCCTTTTTTTACTTGTTATCTTTTTCTTCTATTTGTTATTTTTTTTAAGACAAATACAACAAATAGGCATGAAATTATATATATATATTTTTTTTTTTTTTTTTTAATAAAAATATTAAGTCATCCTACAAATAATACAATTTTTTAGAGTTATTATTTTTATTAGAGTTTTTAGAGAAATTATACCAGTAAAAGTAATCGCAATATAACTTTTATAATAAAGTAAAAAAAGAAAAAATTTAATGGAAAAATGGAAAATTATTGTATTATAGAAATAAAAAAAAATACATTATTTAATAATGGACATAAGATAATTTATTTTCATCTAATAAATTTATTGAAAAAAGCGAATTTTTTATAAGATGACTTAATATATTCGTTTGCAGTTTTATTTGAGTTTTCTTCCATTTTTTTTTTTTTTATATTAACTGTACGGAAGCAATACAAAACATCTAACGGAGAGAATGTATTTGTATAACAATATTAGTGTATTACATTATTTATAATTCATTAGTATTAATTCGTTTTGTTTTCGTACAGTAATAAAGGACATCGCAAGCGATTCAAATTTTTAATGTTAATTCATAATTCGCTGGATAAAATGAGATTCTTTTGTTGCTCTAAATGCAAGCAACATTCCGAAATATGATATTCAATGAAATGAATTTGTGAAATTTGTTCAGGAAAAAGCATCAATGAATAAATAACTGATATTTCTTGTGCATATTAAAGCAATGTGACATTGTATAATTTGCTACGAACAAGTAATTACAATAAATATTTCTATTTTTAGAGATATTTTTATATTTTTTAACATAATAAATAAAATCGTGTTCAAAATCATAGATTTCTTTTTCATTTACATTCTCTTCGTATCAGATATTTATAGTAATTTATTTTATAAAAATAAGTAAAAAGTTATAATGAAAAATAAGAAAAAAAACAGAAGAAAAAGGAAGTATGTAGAAGTTTGAAAGAATTTGAAGGCAGCTAGAGTTCTCGCAAATATCAATTTTTTTTTTTACACATATATAATTATCACATATTATATGTAAAATTTTAAATATTTTATGATCATTATCTTTACAATTACAATGAAAGTTTCCGATACGATGAAAATAAATTATCATAAAAATTATGTAGAAGACATTATGTAGAAGATTATTGTAATTAAAACATATAAAAAAGAAAAATTTTTTTAAAAATTGAATATTAAATGTTGTTATAAACATGACAGAACTTTTTTTAATTTTTTGAAAAATTATATTGTTTATCTATAATGATTTTTTGAATTTTTTGTCAAATTAATTTTTTATTGTTAATTAATAATATACTTATTTATAAAATACCTTTTTAAAGGATATTATCATACATGCGTAATACGCGTGTATATCTCTTCAAAAAGGTATTTTCTGTTCTTTTAAAACTTGCCGCAATGTAAATACATGTCCGTCGCAAATATCACAATGCTTATCGAACAAACTTCTAACTTCGAGATTTTTTTTTGTTATACTAATGTCCCATATCGTTCGGATCGTTCTTTAGAAAATGTAATGTATTTGTAAGTCAAAATGGCCATAATGGCAAATTTGGTCCAACAACTGGTTCTCGTATAGGAGCATTGGAATTAAAATCTGTCTATCGCGAAAAATCGTCTGCATATTTTGTTCGTGTATTTACTATTTATAAAATCTCAATATATACGTATGATTAAATGAAAGAAAAAAAAATTATTAAATATAAACATAAATTCTTCTAACAATGATAATTATAATATATTTGGACTTCAATCTTTTCATAATAACTTTTACCAAAATTTATTTTCAGAAAAGTTTTATAAAAAATTGTTTAAAAATTGTTTTGTTCATTAATTAATTCATCAACATAAAATATTAATATTATGCTTTATTTAAATTTATGTTTTAAAATAATTTTACATAACAAACATAATTTTTATTTTTTTCTATCCACTCGCGAATGAACGAAATAAATAATTAATAGTAATGTTTGTTTATGTAAAATTATTAAATAAAATTTAATATAATTGACATTTGAAATATTATGTGCAATATATAAATATATGCAATATTTCATTGTAATTAATACAACTTGAGATTTTTCATTTACAATTCTCAAAAACATTCTATTCTTTTTTTTTTAATAATATATTTTTTACTAATTAAAAGGAAAAATATTTAAAGTCAATAATTGTTTTATACTTTAAGTAATAATTCAACGTTTAAAACTTATTATAGAAGTATTACTATTACTTTAAATATATTGATAAAGTAGCAAGAATATCCATATATAAAGCAATAAAAGATATAAATCAGGAGTTATATTCATCTATTATTAATAAAAGATATCTATTTATCATTATTTTTTACACATTCAAAAAATAATGAAATGTTATTACAAAAAAAAATATGTACTATAATATGTACATGCATCCAGTAATTACATGTATATTAAATATATTACAAACTTTTATATTTGCAGTATTAAATTTTTAAAAATGCAATATTAATATCTCGAATATCATTTATATAATTAAATTATATGCAGTATAATTGTAAGATCATATGCACGTAATATGAAAATGATAACATTATTATTAAATTGTTATTTATAAAGACTTAGAATACTTTCAAGAATACAATTCACCTTATCTTATTAACCAAAAGTGAAAAATAATTTTTAAAGACATTTCAAATCGAAAGTTTTGAACGAGAAGAAAGAGAAATATTTTTTAAATTTGATGAATTGTCTGCGGACGACATTGCATAGATTGGTCAGATTTTAATCCCTCAGCCTATTATTTCTATAATATGTGTTTTATATATGTATATGCATATCATGTGTATATATATATATATATGTATGCATTTATAAGTTGTCAAATATTTCACAGTGTAACATTTTGTTTCTGTTTTTTCTTCATACAATTATACTTTATTACCTACGCATGTACATGCATGTACTTTTTTTGGTACAATGCATCATCAATGCTGTATATAACAAAGATTTATGGTATGATTTCTACGCAGAGTTATTTTTCATCACTTCTATGCACGACTTATTATTTTTTCTATATTCGGTATTATTTCTTATAACATTATTTCTGTGTGACTGATATTATAATCGTATAACAGTTTTAAAAATATTTCAGAATTAAACAAGGAATAATAGAATGACTACAATAGATGAATAGCAACTTAGAACGTAATAAAATACATTACTGCAAGTAATATAAGAATAATAAAAAAAGAGAGAGAGAGAGAAAATTAAGAAATGGATGCACAGGGTTCGTTCAAGTGCGTTCATTTTATACAATTGGAGAAAGGATTCAAAAGAAGGAGTTAGGAAAAGAATTATAATATGGTGAAGAAAATGCCAGTAGAATAGCCGCCACTTTACTTTACTTCTGTTTTCCTAGATCACAGTCACATATATGGCTGCTAAATCACGGAACATATTTCATCACCAATTCTTTTTTTTATTTTTGAATAATAATAATAATAAAAAAAAAGAAAAAAGAAAAGAGGAAGAAAATATAAAATAACTTCAAAATCTTATCAATACTGGAAAATAGTTCACTAGTTTACACAAGTACAAAATATAACATTCTTTGAAAGGGCAAGTGAGACACTCGATCCCTGTTAGGATCCATTCCTGTACATAAAAAAATATTCACGAAGTAATTTAATAATCGAGGAATAAATTAGGATTATATTATATAAAATGTTATTTCTTTTTTCATAACGTGAGAAAGTTTTATTAAAAATCACTGTTATTATTCTATATCGCTTTTTTCATATAAATTGTAAATTAAATTATTCGATTAATATAAAATTATTGCGAAAACCAGATGTTTTAAAATGAAAATACGCATAATATGTTTAAAATATTCTTCATGATAAAATAATGTATTTACAAAACTATTATTAAATGATATCGAATTTAAGATAACTTGTGCTTTTAAACAATATTATAAAATTTTTCTTTGAATGAATTATATTTTTTTTTTTTAACTACTATAAATTACAAATATATTCGCCAGTTTTTTTCCCTTTTTTAAAGAAAAAACGAAAAAAAACTACTATTTACGATAAAATTAATGCAATGCGATATTTTATGGAAATGAAGATGCAGAAAAATTATATGAATGAGAATAATATTGTTTAAAAAGACTGATATGAACACAGTATAAATGATTTCTAATAAACTTATCCGAAGAATATATTAACATTAAATTATATTTTTTTACATAATAAATATATTCTTAAAAAAAAAAAAATTGTATTAAAAGGAAAAAAGAAATCCTTCTTCGGAGTATAATTCACAGGAGTGATCAGTGCAGATTTCAAGTGTCTCATTTTTTCAGTAATCGCTTGCCACCGGTGCATTAACGCTCCGTAAAAAATAATAAATCAAAAAATCGTAAGAGAATAATATTATGTACTATATACAAATAATATCCTAACACTTTAGGAAAGGATTAACTTTGGAGAAGGGTAAGGGGACCATTCCATGCGCAAGAAGAGTTCACGAAGGCCCACAATCTGTAAATTTTATCTTTTCTTTTCTCGTATTTTTTCTAATCCTGCCCGCGCTCTCATTTATAATTATTATTCTACAAATTACAATGCTCTACTCTACCGTTTCGGATGTATCCTAAATTTTATATAATATATATTCGGTATATTATATTTGTTTTCTATTTACAAAATATGTAGAATAGACATTGTTCCTATCCTAACTATAATATGCGTGCCGTGGCGCGAGACTTTTTTAAACCTTTCAAAGTGCGCTTTTTTTTATAAACATATTACTAATTACATAATCTATTTTACAGCCAAATTCAACAATCTCCGCTAAAATTCAACGCGTTTCTATTAGAGATATGAAATTTTTTATAACATAAAAGCAATCATTTGATTGATAAAATGCACTAAAATAAACGAAATACGTTATATACATATAATGTATGTATAATTTGCGTAATGAACAACACGAGTTCCATTAAAAGCATAGTAACAAAATTCTCAAATCGCAACAACATATTCAATAAATCTTCTCGGCACTTCTTTTCTTATCTCGGCGCTCGATGGTAATATTAAATCTTATATATTTGCAAATTTTTCATTAGATCACACATGCATTTGATTATGACATGCTAAAGGTAAAAACAAATAATTTGTCATGGCCAAAAAAAAAAAAGAAAAAAATACGGCCTCTATAAAACCGCTTATATCTAAATTGGCCAAAAAAAAAGGAAAAAAAAAAAAAAAAAAAAAAAAAAAAAAAAAAAAAAAAAAAACGGCCCCTATAAAACCGCTTATATCTAAATTGGCCAAAAAAAAGGAAAAAAAAAAAAAAAAAAGAAAAAAAAGAAATAAAGAAAAAAACAACTTCAGCATCAGCAGATCAATTTTAAAATGCTTATAAAACACAAATTCAACGCGTTGAATTTGAGCAGAGGTCTAAAAACAGTAGATAAGTACTTTCGAGAATATTGGAAACATATTACATATTATCTATATCAAGTGGTGTCTAACAATTAATTCTTTACTATTAAGGGATTTATTACGCATGCATTCCCTTGTTTGTCGCCGCACAATGGCACGATTTTTGTCTCCACTGTTATAATCTATGAATCACCAAAGTATGCTTTCGTCTTAAAATTGTCAGACACAGCATCATAGATACTTTAAACTCTCCAGATATCTCCCATTCCAATTCATGCCATAATATTTACAAGTAAAATAAACATATTTGTTGACTGCATTACATAAATTTTGTGCAATGTTTATCGCAGTTCTTCCTTTTATATTTTTCTTTTTTATCTATATCATATATAAAGAATAACTAAAGTATATAAACTCTGATTTCATTTTATAATGTTTCATTAATTCTAATACTCTCTGATTACGACTTTCTCTTCCTCTTTCTCTCAAAAACACCCATACACATTCTGCATTCACGCGAAATTTCATTTTCTATATCACACATATTCATTTTTTTCTTTCTACTGGATCTCATAGTATTTTTAACAATGTTTAACAATGGCTTAGGCCTTTCATAATCCTTGCAAGGTATATCGATGTACAAATATCAGTCGTGCATATTTGGAATTATACAACTATGAGTTGTAACTTTATAACGTAGTAAAATAATTTTTTCATTTCTATATTACCATTTCATAAATCATCTTTGGATTTAGAATGCAGACGAGTATTGTCTTTCCTTCTGAGAGAAGAAAGCTCTTTTTTTCGAATTAAATATTTCGCGCGCGAAACAGTTACTTTATGTCATTATATTATTTTTTTCTCATTTTGTTATTAAACAAGATAATATGATTAAATTTTTAAGTTGAGCTTTTAATTTACTAATGAGCGTTATCGTTACTAAAATACAGTAAATTCTTTATCACGCAAATTTTCACAATTTTATATGTCATTATCCCAATAGAACACAGATACTCGAACACACATCGAAGTCAACATTAGTAATCTTGAGAAATACTCGATACGATATTTCTTTTATATACAATATAAAGATATTACTGATATATGTACATCGACTCACCTTGATATGCCTGTCTAAGTTACCTGCACCAGGTTATATCAAAGTTTGAATTGCACTAAAGCCTTGCAGCACTTTACAACTCGCTAAAACTTGTACATCAACAATTTTTCCAATAAAAACTTTCCTTTTTTTCAATGAATAATGATGTACTCATGTTGTGGAGTAAGGGGATGCATAGTATCACAGTTGGCACGTGGGCGCTAGCTACCACTACTGCTTACAGGCAGTGAATGTGGAGCTCCCATCGATGTAGGAGGAGCAGTCAATGGTCCTATAAAAATATTCTTTATATATTACTTGCCTTATAATTAATATTTAAAAAAATATCAAACTATCTCAAATAATTACCAGTTATATTAGGTGAAGATTCAGAAACAGGTAGTGGACTAACTAGACTGTTAGCACTCATAGGTGTAGAGTTAGCTTTTAATTTTTGTCTGACCTCCCTAATCTTTAATTGCAAACTTGTCTTATTAGGAAATATATCTGAATGTTTTGCTTGAAAAGTTGTAGTAGCTTGTGTTGAAGGAAAGTAACCATGTTCTTGAAATAATTGCATTACAAGATGTCGACGTTGTTCTAGTACTTTCCTGTGACCTCGTTCATTTTCACTTCTGCCAATTCCTACAGAGTTTCCTGCACCTCCACCAGGTGTTTTTGGTGTTCTGGGTGAACTAGCATCAACATCTCCTACTAGATCGGTATTAGTTCTATATGCATCAACGTTAAAATCTGGACCAAAGAATGTATTTCCTGTCAACTTGACACTAGAAGTTGATTTTGGAGTAGCAGATATTGATGTATCTGATTCGATGTCATCCTCATTCACTATTAGAAAAAAATTTTTATTGTAATATTTAAATTTTTAGATAAAAATTAAAAGATACGTGCCCTTTTATAAAATTATTAAATAATTTAATAATTATATAAAAATATATAAAAATATAAAAATATTAACTTATATAACTTATATAAAAATATTTACTTGTGGGCCTATGAGGTCCTTGCGCGGATTTTTTTCTGTAACTTTGCATTTGTATCGACGATTGTAAATTTGATGGATGTAAACCAGATGTTACTACTGAACTATGACCAGATGAACCCACTGTGTTGATACTGATTGCACTTGGACTTTGTATATCTTCTGGTTTAAATTCTGGCAAGGATGAAAATTTTTCTTGGAAATTTACTTGCTCCAGAACTCTAAAAAAAATTATATTTTTGATTGTAAATTTAAATTTAAATTTAACATAATGATAAAATTCAAATAATTTTTAATTTTTCATACCTGTCCATTCCATCTTCGACATTTTTTTTGAAAAAAGAACCCTTCTTGGTAGATGGTGACGGCGAAGCATGAGATTCTGAAAAATTTTGTTGTTGTATTTGTTCTGTAGCTTGAGATGTGTTTGTTTGTGGACGATTATCACAATGTTGAGAAGTCAAAGGCCCATGGTCTCCTGCATTTGATGTGGGAGGCATTGCTATAAAAAATAAAGAATGTATATATATATATATTTATGTTTTATATATTTTCATTTATATTTATTATTTAAAATAATTATTAATATATCATTAATATATGATGAAGTTGATAAAAATATACCCATTGACTGTCTCCTTTGTAACGGTGCTCGACCAAGTTGTGCTGGAGTTGGAGCAAGCATAAAAGGACCTTTACTTGGACCTATATCATTAGGTTGTGTTTCATCCATAGAATATGATTTATTTGTAGGAATTTCAGTACTACCATGATTACTAAGAGGTGTATGAGGAGTGTGTGGAGTAGATGGCTGTTTATGTTTATCATTTGTAGCAGATAAAAGAATATTCACAGTATCTTTTCTTTCTTGATCAGATTTTACATTAGTTACTGAAAAAATATAAAAACCATTTTTAATTCTTATTCAAAATATATACAATATCATTAAAAATTATAAAAAATATGACTTACCATAAAATTGAGCATGATTATTTCCTATTTGATTTTCATTTTTTTCAGGTTCTGCAAGACGAGCTATTGGATGACCAATTCCTCGATAAGTTGACGTAGTGGAAGTTGTTGGAACCGAATATGGTTTGGTCACTATTACACTTTGGGTTTCCATTTTATTGCCAGAAACTAAAGCTTGGGAAGATATATTACGATTGCCAGCATCTATAAAATATAATTTGCATTATATTTATTTTATATAAATTTTTAGAAATATATTTTTATATAATATAAATTAATAAATCATTTTAATATTAAAAATAATATTAGAAGAAGTTATAATTAATATATAAATATTATAAGTAATAATTGCAAATAATATTTTATTGCAATAAAAAATAGTAAAATCTCAAAATAATTATATAAAATTAATTATATATAAATTATATTTTACAAAAACATACCAGAAATAGGTATATGAAATCCACAATACATCCGGGAATGAGGTGGTGTTGGACCAAGATACTGTGATCCCTGCTGCGGTTTGGAAACAGCCACCAAATCGTTATCGAGCAATGTTAGAGTGAACGATGGTTGATAAGGAACAGCTGAAGTAAGGGGGCGAAGAATAGTGCCTAAAGACTGCAACGGCTGCTGTTGTTTAAACAGAGCCATCATAGGTTTCGATCCAATCTGTCAGTTAAACTTTTATAGTTTAATCTTTGAGTTTATTCGCATGTGTTTACATAGCACCTTTTAGAAAAGCTTTAAGAGTTCGCTGCTCCCTCAATTCAGGTTTTAATTGGAAAATAGAAAAAAAAAAAAAACAAAGAAAGAAAGAAAAGAAATAATATTGCAGCAAGGTAAGTGTAGGCACGTGCGAATAGCACTCGAATTATACTTAAACTTTATAGTAACTATTCATACCTTATATTCAGACAGTAGTAAAAAATAATCATTTATGAGATAATAAATAATTGATTGTTTGAGTGTAGGTAATATAATTATATTTGTTAATTCAAAAAAATATGAAAATTACTATTTATCCTTCACTCAAACGATAAATATAGAATTTTTAAGTATTCACACATGCCCGAATGAAAAGGATTATTTTACAGGATATTAGGAAAATAAAATATTTTAAAAGTTTTAAAATTATATAATTCACTGAATTCATTATATAGGTTTAATTCGTCTGGACCATTGTAGGTATGTATGTTACTATTATACATTTTTAATAATTTATATATTTGTAATACTTACAGAATGTAATACCGGAGCAGCCGTAAATTTAGGTATATTTCTTCCATTTTCATGAATACTTGCTACTAAATTACTCATACTATATTGAGTACTATACTGTTGCTCATTTTTTACTGGTTCTGGTTTAATGACTTTTGGAGATATTGGCATAGTTATAAAAGCTCCACCTGTAGGTTGAAAACCTGATACTCCAGTTGGATTGACAGGACTATGATAAGGATATGTGCTGGGTAAAACAGAAACGCTTCCTCCTTTATCCATAGAAGTATGATGATATTTCGTCGTAGTTTCAATGCCTGTTGAAGGTATTCGTGCTAGACGAATGGAGAAATTAAAATTACCATACTATACTACATTATTGAATATACATTGTTGATTTTTATGTAATTAAATATTAAAACAAACCTTTTATCGGCTTAGGCCTACAGGTTATTTCTTGTTTAACATTTATTGCTTCTCTTTTCTGACCAGTTACAGGTGAGAACCGTGATTGCATATAACATTTCTTTTCAGTGTCTTCATCTTGTACATCATTATCACTATCTGTCAATTTATCTTTGCATTTTAAATCTATTTCAGGTTGTGGATCTTCACAGATTACCATTTGATCTTCATCTGACACATTACCATCTTCGTCCTGTTTTAAATCACATTCTGTATTTTCAACTGGTAAAGGCATTTCCATTATTCGATGTGTATGTGACTGATTAATAACCTAATAAAATATATAAATATATTATTTAGCATAAAAAAAATTAAAACATTTAAATAACGTAGATTAAATTTACCTCAATCGTGGGAGCTTCATTATATACCGTAGTAACGGGAACAGTAATTTCGTCTGTAGCTCTTGGTGTTAATGGTACATCATCTGCTGGTGGTCCCATATCCGTTTCTTCTCCAGTACTATTTAATTTCCCTCGAGATTCGCTACCTTTAAAACTTGTCGTTGAAGATTTTCGTCTATCTTTACTACACCATTTCCAATCTGGATGCGCTTTAAAATGTGCTTCTTTCACTTCTGATGCAAGATCATGATATTTTTGTTTTTCTTCTGGTCCTAAGGCATACCACCATTCCCCCAATATTTTAGACACAGTACGATTATCTTGATTCGGATGTCTTTGATGCACTACTGCACGATGTCGTTTAGAAAAAATCATAAATGCATTCATCGGTCGGCGTATTCTATCTTTAGTCTGTGAAATTATATTATAAATTTTTAAAATTAATCTCATTTCATTTATATTATATTATATTATATTATATTATATTATATTTATATTAAATAAAATTTAAAATATATTGTTTTAAAATAAAAATTGTAATAATAAAATTTCTTATCACATTCTTCTTATTAAACTTACTTTAAGAGGACTCTGTGGTTCCTTGGAATGCAATGCACTAAGGGATTGACTGCGTCTCTTATTAGCATTAGCTTCGACTTCTGCAGGAGTTGTGGGTTCTGTTTCAAAAACATCATCATCTTCTTCTTCAGCTGGAGTTATAGGATCTGGTCCTGGTCCAGATCCATCTTCACCAGGTGTACTCATACTAATTGGAATTGGAGGTGCACTTAATGGTGGACTCAATGCAGATGGTGGAGGACTCACTTCTGATTGATCCAAAACTGTTGTTTGCCAAGGAAAAGCTGCTGCAATAAAATTTTTGTATTAATCACAATGACTTTTTGATTAATTCTGAAAATAGTAGCAAAAAATATATTATTATAATTTACTAAAGCAAATTATTTTCATAAAGGAAAATGTTAGTGTATAATAAAAATTATTTTATGAATAAATTGTGAAATATATATGTAAGTGAAATATATATAATTAATATTATCTTGAAATATAATATTGACAGCTTAAAAATATTATAAAATTTAAGATATAATAAAAAAAAAAATTAATATCATCTATCCTCAATTTTAAAGTAATATTAAACATTAAATATTGAATCATATTTTGATTTAAATAAAATGAGATAAAATATAATTCAAATATTAACAAAAAATGAATCAATTGCATTTATCTGTAAAACAGATAATGATATATTTTGTATAATTCATACTTATTCATAAAATAAATTACAAAAATTACAAAATTATTAAAATATTTATTATATTTATATAAATTCATTTTTTTAATAATATCATAATTAT
>NW_006263463.1:630090-635095 GCF_000469605.1 Apis dorsata
ATATTTTATATTTATTAAAAATTATTTTTTTAAATAAATATTATAAGATTGATCATATGTATCATTGACATATTTTCAGTAAATATTAAAATAATAATACATTTTATTATTACACTTAAAACTCAAACCTTTTTTCCAGTTGCGCCCTGCATTATTCAGTAATGATGGGGGATGGGACTGGTATGCAGGAGGAACATCATGACTACCATCTGTGAAAATCTTATTATTTAGTCAAATCCGCTAATTAATGTAAAATGATAAGATGATATAATATAAACGTAATCATAAATAAAAATTATATAAAACAATTTTTTATCTAATATTAAATTATGTAATAAAATATATTTAATAATAATCTATCAATTAAAAAATAGTTTTTGACATAATATTATTATGAATAAAATTTGAAATTAAAAAATAAAAAATTATAATAATTATTCTAAAACAAAAATAAAAAAATAAAAATAAAGTTTAATCACTTTAATATAAAAATATTAAAATAATTAAGAAATAATGTTTACAATGATTTTGAAATCCATAAACTTACACAAAACTCCATTATTTTTAGAATTTTCTTCCCTAGATGATTGCGTTTTAGGAATCTGTACCAAATGCCCAGGTTGTACAATTACATGTTGGAAGACACTTGTTGGAGTAGGCGGATTTGAAGCTTCAGTAGTTGTCATCACAACACTCGTAGGAGGTTGTGTTCTTTGCATATCCATATGAGTAGATACATGTGTAGCCACTTTATTTGCCTAATAATAATGATATATTTTATTCCATTTATTATTAGATATATTTTTTACATTTAATATCATAATCAAAGTGAAGTTAAAATTAGTAATGAAAATAAATGAAATTATTAATAAAATTATTAAGATTACTTACCTGTAAAACGGATAATTTGTCGACATGGACGGATGAAACAGCAGGTGATTGTGGAGGCTGACATTGCGTTTGATGTAATGTTGCTGGAAGTTGACCTAAGTGATTCATTAATGCTGGTCTATATTTATCATCTTGATTAGTTATATGGCCTGCTGCAGATACATCCATACTATTTTTTATCACAAGATACTTTTTTTCATGTTGATGCTGCATCACATAAATTGGCTGATTTTGCGTTTGTGGTTGAGCATAATCAACAGGTTGTTCCAAAGGCTTATGTAGAAGAGTCAAATTTTGTGGTGTTGATGTAGATAGTGGCATATGAGGTGAATGAGATGGTTTTAATATTTGTGAATTTTGTTCTGAAATTTCAGAATGATTAGAAAAACCATTATTCGTTGTAAGTGCATGTTGAAGAATGATGCCTTGTTGCTGTTGAGCTATAGTCGTCACAACCGATGGATGCCGCGGCGGTGGGCTTTGTTCTGACCATGATGAAGTTAGATTGGATCCTGGTATACCACGACTTACAGGAGAGATTCTTATCACGCTTGTTCCTATACTAGCAGGAACTGGGGCAGTTGGAGCTGAACGATTCGATCTAACCACTCGATTCGGTTCAGGTTTTATCACTTGCTGTTGATATTGAGTAAGGAAAGTAGATTGAGTAGGTGAATGTTTCCATTTCGCACCAGGCGAGATTAATGGAGTTGCATGATGAGCAGGACTTGAAATAGGCATAAACACATTATTTTGATTCAGTCCCAAGGGTGGTACTGGAGATTGATTGATACAAGGAGATATCGAAGATTGTCCTGTTGGTGAAGAGAAAGCTGGTGTTGCCGATCTAGAACTTCCTAAGGAAACTATAATAAAAAAATATTTATTTTTTTAAATTAAAAATTCAAAAATTTCGTAAAATATTAAAATTTAAGAATTTACCAAGCATATTAGCAGCTTCAGTTTCATCTGGATCAAATCGTCCAGCAATTCTTTTATCTCCATAATTTGGAGAAGTATCAGAATCTCTAGATGTTTCTTCACCATCAATTTTGCCACTAAATATTTCCATTATTTAATATACAAAATTATTAAATTATTATATTTAATTAATAAATAATTACTATTTTTCTTACCCAGAAAAAGTATTTGTTGGACCTCTAAGACAAGATCCTTTCAAACTAAGATGACGAGAACAATATCCTCTTCGTTGACTTTCTTTGGAACATCCTTCTTTACTACAAAGTCTACGCCATTGTTTACCATTAAATTTTTTTCTAACTCCACTTGGTGTAGCCACTACATCACCTTTTTTATATCTATGTGGCGTTGCCGCCTGAGATCTATTTAATATTGAACAATTCAATATTAAATTTATAATTCTTTTATATTTTTTATTTATTAATTAAATCCTATATTTTATTTAATTAACATTATTACCTGGGCGTGGCTGCTTGAGAACGAGGAGTTATACTGCGTTGTTCAACTAAACTACTGGTACTTCCTCGACTTTGCATGCTGCTTCGTTTACTGCTCCCTGACAATTTTGCATCTGTCAGTTGAATATATTTATATTATTATTATTTTTATTAATATAAATAAAGTATAAAATTAGAAAAGATAGATATAATAAAAGTTATTAAAAAATAAAATAAATATTATAAAAATTCCGAGATATTAGTTACAATTAAGTTACAATATTATAATTTATTATAATAATATTCTGAAATATATAATTTTATATAATTTTCTGAAAATTTATTTCATTTCATTTCATTAAGAATAAAAATTCATTTCTAATAAATATTTTATTAAAAATTTCTACATTTAATAATTTTTAATAAATTTAAATACACAATAGAATTGTGTATTATCTAACCTGCATCTGAAGGGAATGTAATATCTTCCCTATCTAAGTCATCTTCACTTTCTAAATCATCATACGGTCGACTTCCATTACTTAATGCTGTAGTGGCAGGATGTGTAGAAGTGCCTAAAGTCATGAGAGGACTAGTACCAGTCGTTCTATAATAACCACCTGTGTCGCTATGAGTTGATATATGAGATGTATGATGAGAAGTGTGATGAAGTTGCAAAATTGGCACTGCTGTTGGAGCTTCTGAAGAATTTCGATAGCCATGTTCTACGAATCAAAAAAATAAAGGATTTATTTCAATGAGAATAAAATTTCTTATTAAAAAATTACATTAAGTTTTTAATTATATTTTATAGAGATATACTATACCAATTCCTTCGATCCTCGCAGAATCACAGTCTTCTAGTCCTTCCTCTAATTCATCCCACCAAGGAGGTTGCACTAATCGTAGATCCGCACGTGTCACAACATAACTATCATTTCGATCATCTTCCCTTGATATTTTAACAACAAAACGCTTAGGATTTGATAAAATCTTGCACACTGTCCCTTTTACAAACACTTTAGCCGCATCAATATGATTGTTTGATGGACACTTGATACAAACTTTTGCATCTAAAGTCACTTGCCCAACCGAGGGGCTCGCATCACCTATCACATCGTACCTTCCCGCACCCAAAACGTCAGTGTAACGCATTAGTTTTCTTTCTCCATCAAACTCAATATAAATTTCTCCTTGAACAACATTACGAATAACACCTGGATAATAATATGAATCCCTTAAAGCTAACACTCTGTGGTCGCGCCACTCACTGAGATCAATAGCAACAGGCCGAGGACGAGGACGTAAAGATTCCTCTCGAACAGAATAATCCACTGCTGTACTTTGAGGTGGTAAAACTACCACTGAATGTGCCGAGGATACCTAATATTAAAATATCATGATTAATACATATAGAACTATATTTAAAAATATTATTTCAGTTTGATGAAATATCTTTTTGATAATTTTTAGTGATGATGTCTTCAAGATTCCTATTATTTATAACTTTTTTATATCATTTTTTACCCAAAGTATAAATAAAACAAAAATTATCATAAACTGTATGAACATTATATTTAAAAAAAGAAATTTTTTATATATATTTTAGAAAATAAATAAAATATATTTTCTTGAAATTATTTATTAAATATTTATATATATGAATTTGTAAAATAATTAATAACAGTTTTCATTATTAAAGCATACACATATATTCTTAAATCTTAAACAAATTTAAGTTTAATAATTTCATAATCATTTTTCTCTTTCTTTAATAGATATCAAAAATAAATTATGTATATAAATTATATATATAATATTTAATATTATTATATATAATAATTTATATATATATAAATTAAATAGAATGTAGATACTATTTATCAAATAAGAAAATATAAATTTTTTTTAAATAAAATGTAATTTTTTAAATAAAATGAATAATATAATTTAACTTTCTTATTTCTTCAAAAATTTGCATAAAACTTAATAATTTAAAAAAATTAAAAAAATAATAAGATATTTTACATAAATTGTGTTTACATTTTATTGATAAAATTCATATTTTCTTTTACTCTATTTTTAGATTATATTTTTATGAATCATATTCGTATTTCTAGCTAATAATCATTTAATATTATATAGTTTATCATAGAGAAAAAACTTCTTAAATATTTATCTTTATTCTTAATTTTCTCATAATATTTGTTTCATAATACAATTTTTTATGATTATTTCAATAGTGAAATCATTAAAAATAAAAATTTAATTATTTTAATAACCAGGAAAATATTTAAAATCACAATATATCTTATTACATTTTTGAAACTTTAATTTGATATTTCACCAAGATATTATCTTATAGTTAATTCTCTTATAAAATTTTTCTTGCCATACGCACTTGATAACAATCGGATTCTTGTTGTTGCGGAGATTGCCGAGTTGCTGAAGTTGACTGTTGAACTAAACCTGATTGACTGAGTGGCATATTCGGTGCCCGTATATTTATCATATTATTTACGGTTCTTGTTACATTACTGCTTTTGTCTATTTCCTCAAGCTCCGATAAATCATATTTTCGTTTCTTTGGAAGTTTCTTAGCACTGATCGTTGGATCAGACGGATCCCGCTGAGGAGGCACCGGCGGCGGGGGTGGTTGTTCCGGAATAGATTTCTCTTCAATCGAACTGCCGCCA
>NW_006263463.1:635382-639291 GCF_000469605.1 Apis dorsata
CCTACTCCATATTGTCCACCTCCAAGGGGATCCCGTTTTTCGTGCATCTCAGAGTGAGCAGTCAGCATTTTGGCCACCTCACGCTGCTCTGTAAATTAAGAATAAAATATTAAAAAAAATTTTTTTAAGATTCTATTCATTTTTAAACATTTAAAAAGAATTCTCTAATATCACTTTTTTATAATCTAAAAAGTTAGGCAATTTAAAAATTAAGAATAAAGAGAAGAAAGAAAATATAAAGAAATGAATAGATCAAATTCCATATGATATAAAAAGTAGATGTAAGAAACAAAGAATTTTAATTTATTTTTTATTTATAAATGATTTTATTATTTAATAGAATTAAATATCAATTGAATTTTTATTATAATAATAATGCAATATATATACAACTTGAATATAAAATTCAAAATTCTGAATTATTTAGAATATAAATTTCTAATTATTTACAGATATGATTCATAAAAATAATAATATTCATTGCGTTTGTAAATATTATGCATGAATACTAGAATGAATAGATAAATATAAAATTTGATTCATAATCATTAATCTATATTCATTAATCTTATATAAATAATTTTATAAAACTAATATAAGATAATATTACATACATAAATATTTAAGTATATATGCATTTTTTTTAGCTTAATAACTAAGTTTCAAAATATACATAAAATATTACAAATAGTAAATACATAATAGTAAATATGTAATAGCTAATATAATTATTAATTTCATTTCAATTACTGTCATTGTTTAAAATCTCATATAATTTTATTATTAAAATGTTAATAATATAAACAATATAATTTTATGATATTATCTAAAAAAAAATAATAAATAATTTCATATAGAAGTTTATTTTTAACTAGTTATATTAATGATATTATATGTATTTTAAACATTTAAAATTAAGATAAAAGATATTTTCTGAATTATATATTCAATTTCATTTATTATACTAGAATTCTATATTTCGAATGTTTGAACTATGAGTATTTCTATGTTCGATTTCGTAATATTTAAGTAATAGTTATTTAGTGTTACGATGTAACTCATACTTCGTTAAATCACCATTTCCATAATTTATTAATTTATATTAATAAGAAAATAATAATAATTCTTTATTTTAATTGTCACCAGTAATAATTTTTATATTAAATGTGAAACATTTGTAAGTTATTTCTTTTTAAGAATAAAAATTGAAAAAGAATTTTTAATTTTTTCTCGCTATTATTTTATAAACTAAATTAATATGCAATTCATATATTTCTTCATAATATAATAATATACAAAATGATAATTTATTGCATGAAATGAAAATTTATTCTATTTTTATTATTTTTCTAATAAAAAACATTTTTTATAGCAAACAAATTATTTTTATTATATTTTTATTATATCTATTAAAATTGACTTTTAAAAAATTTAAACTTAAATCAATTTAAATATAAAAAAGTCGATTAATTTTATCATGAAAGCAGATANTAATATTAAATTAATATAAAAATAATTATTTATAATTTTTTTATAAATTTTTGAAAAATTAAATTTTTTAACAAATAAAAATCAATCAATCTCGTAGGAAATTCTTAAATCGATTCTAATATCTATTATTACTCTGATTCTCAGAAATACAAATGAACTTTGTTTTCAAAAGTGAAAGCGTTATTGTACTTGCAATCCTAACGCTCATCATTTACTTTCCCCAATTCTAATAAGAAATAAGACCACATAATCCAAATGATCGAACACATTAGTCTTATTCAAATAAATTCATGACTCATTACACTTCGAAATAATCAAAAAAAAAAAAAAGAAAAAAGAAGAAGAGGAAAGAACAACTAGTCATTGATTCTTTTCCTCAAACATTTTTCTCTATAATAAGTAAATAAATTTGTGTAACGCTATTTTATTTTTAAAAAAACAAAATCAATAAGAAAACTTTTATAAATATTGTGTTTATAGCGAATAATATAAACAAAAATTTATTTAATGAAAAACAATATAATAGAAAATTATCAAAATTTTGATTTAATTTTAAAAAAAATCGGTGTTGTAAATTTATTAATTATTAAATAATATATAATATCTAGATTCATGAATAATTTTACATTACATTATTATTTTGTTAAAAATACATATACAAGATGATTTATAACATATATAATAAATTACGATTTCAATAATAATTTACTTTATTAATTTGTAAGTTATTGGAAATGTCATTTCTGATGTTGGACATTGAAACTTGTATTTATTGATATGAAAATAGTGAATTAATGATATACCACAAATTAACGCTTCTTTGAACATAACATTTGTATTATATTTCTTAATTGAAATAATTTTGATCATTATTAATATAAAATATCTTTTTAATTAAATTCAATAACAAATGAATAAAATAAATAATATCAAATGATTTTAAGAATCAATAAATAAATAATATAAAATATATTATTCTATAAATAATTCAGTTTCTTCAATGTATATGTATATTATATATAAATAAACGATTAAGTATTAGTAAATAATCAATAATATTTTATTATTAAATAATCAATAATACTTTCTTTTATATTTAATATTGTATACCGTTCTTCTACTAATTTTTTTGTTTTTTTCTTTTCATAGAATATCTATTGTAATAAAATTCATTATTTTAAATTCGCTTTGAAAAATTGTATTATTTATTTATTTATTTATTATTATTATTATTATTATTATTATTATTATTATTATTATTATTATTATTATTATTATTACTACTACTACTATTACTACTACTATTACTACTTTATTATTATTTATTATTATTACTTAACATATACAGTTTCTTTTTTTAAGTTTTATTATATCTATATATATTATCTATCTATATATATTATATATAGTATAGTATAAACTATAATATATTATATATCTATATATTTTATCATTATTTATATAAATTATAAACAATATTACAAACATAATTTAATCTAGAATATTAGATTTAATATTTAGATATATCATTTTTCTTTTTTTATTTCCAGTTTTAAAAAAATAAAACTTTTTAAAATTAAAATAAAGATCTAAAAATTAATTGTAACAAAATTGATATCGTTGAAATTTATATTTTTGCTTAATTCTTTTTGTATTTATTTATAGAAAATTAACGATTATTTTTTAATTAAAGGATTAATCATGATTTATATAATAAAAGATTTTAATATGAATGAGAATTTTGTAGTTTTTCTAATATAATATTTGTAAAATTTTTAATGGAAATATCACTTTTTATTACTAATATCTCTGATTTTTCCGAAACTAAATTGATTTATTTGATTTATTTTCAAATAAAAATGAAAATTTTGATTTTTGAAGAAGTTTATTAACCTTTTATCAATCTATTAACATAAAATCTTATAACACAAATCAAATTTTTATCAAAAGTAATACTTTTTATATTTACAGTTTTCTTTTGCATAAGAAATATCATTTTATTGTTGCAAAATAAAATATTGTACTTTTAGAATAAAAAAATTAAATTTGATATCATGTGATTCTGATAATAGATTTAGTATTTCAATTACCTAATATAAAACTTTCTTGAAGAACATTTTGATTATTTATTTAATGGATTATTATCCATTTATCTTGATTTACTATTGTTTGACTTCAATTTAATTTATAATTATATAATTTTAAAGTAATATTATTAAAAATACTTATGAATTTAAAATAATACTGTCATAAAAATAAAAACTTCATTCTTAATATCATTTTTATACAGGTGTATCAAAAATTGATTTAGGATTTAATATTCTTCATCTGAAAAATATAATTTTTTAATAAAAATGAACTCAATATTGTATATATAATCTAGTTTTAAATTATAAATATACATATATTATATATATA
>NW_006263463.1:639342-644073 GCF_000469605.1 Apis dorsata
TTTGTCTATCTTGTGACAGGGTTGCTGTTCCCTCTCCCAACTCCAATTCTTCTTCCCAGCCCCAACTGCCGAGCATCCTCCTCCGAAAATTCTCTTCTTAGGCGAACACTTTTCTCTTCTTTCTTAATTGTCTCGTACCTCTAGTCAATGTCCTGCATAACAGAACGTGTTTCAAAAAGGTTACTATAGAATTTTGCAAGTATTCGATTCTCACAACGCTTGGGATTATACTTGTCTCGTTTGTTTCGTGACGATCTCTTAAAAGTAACAAAAACTACCAAGACCTCGGTATTTTTATATTCCAGTAATTTCTCCCCCTCCCTCTCATCTTCTATTATACATCGACGATGAGTTGTTAACTCCTCCATCTTTTTGGTATAAAGAGTATGGTCTTTAGGACATAAATATAGTTGAGAATAAAATGATAGAAACAAATGTTCTTCTCTCTTTTTCGAATTTTATTCTCAAATTTACTCGTAGATTTAATATAAATACATTAAACAAGGATATTTTTATTTATTAAAATTATGCATATATTATAATCAAAATTCTTAATCTTAATTAAAAAAAATAATATTAGAAATATTTATGCTTAATAAATAATCTTTTATCTATTATTTATTATATATATATATATAGAATTAGTTCTCAAGTTAACTATCAAATAAATTTAATAATTCATTCTTATATTGCTATATTTTTTCTCGTCAATCACTATTAATATTATTAAATTTTATTTATTTTTTTTAAATTTCCAAACTATTTATCATATTATCTTTTTAAATTATTTGATCGAAAAATAATTCTAATCTTATTTTAATAATATCATAAATACAAATAGAATTATACATAATGACATAGCAAGATAATAGAACAGATTAATATTCAAATAGAATAAACCACTAATCTAAAGAAATTAAAAGTGATTCTCAAATTACAAGTATGTCTCGATTATCGTTCGTAATGGAAACCACTTTTTCTCTCGAATTACCGCGGTTTATTATCTACATCGCGAGAAAAAATCATATCGAAATCAATAAATTGCATCGAGCTGGTTCATTTGCTATGGAACCAAATAAAATTTTAACATTGAACGTTCAATAGTATAATTCGATATATCGAACAAAAACTTGTGACGAAAAGTGTTCAATTTGTATAATCAGATTTTACACATGTCGTTACAAAACGATCCCGAAGCTTATGAAACAACTGTTGATTGCGTTCTTCCAAACATTTCTTTCAAAACTTCTTTCGTTTGTATATATACGAAAAATTAATATCAAAAAAAGTATCACAAATATTTTTTTTCTAACAATAAATATTAAGTGATATATTTTTAATTTAAATAAAAGTTACTATATTAAACTAAAATTACTATATCGTGAGAAAATATATATAAAAAAAAAAATTAAAATTAAACATCAAATTCAAATTTGATACTTTTAACAAAGTTACGAAAGAAACTTTTTTGTATACAAATAAAAAAATGAAGTTAAAAATATGTGATTGCTATATATAAATAATTTGCAAAAAAGAATTAATTCAAAAAAAATTACAGGATTTCTCATTACTGATGATGAATATTTTTGAATTGACATTAAAAAAGAAATTTGTGAATTAAATATTTGATAATTATATATTCAATAATTTATAATTACATATAATTTAATATTTTATATAATTCAAATAAAATACAAAATAATCTTACAAATTATATTAATAATAAATTAAACTAGAATCTCTTCTTTTCTAATATCAATCTTTGTTTGAAACAAAGAATTTATTAACATAATGTATAAAAAAGTAGTTTGAAGATATATTATTTATAATATAAAAAGTCAAAAATCCAACGAACCTCAAATATTAGCAATTTAGAAAATTGTCTGATAATTGCGTAAATAAAATCAATACATTAGTTTACACTGAATACCATGATATTCGCATTTTTTATATACACTCTAATAATTCAATAGTTGGGGTCAGAATAAAATCACAAAGAACGAAAACGTCCAAGCTTTGGTATCGAATATCACTTCGACCTTCAAGCTGACAGGAATCATCTTAAAAAACACAGCACGACACAAATGTATACACAACTCGCGATTCACGTGTGCGAGCTGTAACGAGAAACAGAGATTGGCACGCGCGACATAACCTATTCAAGAAATCACCGTGTTTCTTTCGCAAAGCGGAGAAAAACGATTGCGCTTTGAGCCGGCTCTCACTTCCGTAGCAGTGCCCGACGAAGATTCCAGGGGCGACTAACGAGTAGTCAACAGGCACTTAGTCGCCGCCGCCACGAATTACGGAGAAGTAAGAGTGCGCGCACACACAAACGGCTGAGGAAGCACACGCACGGTGGAGACGCACTCGCGAAAGCGAACAAACGAACGTGAAACGAGAACTAGATAGGAAAGTTTCGAGGTGAGACAAAGTCGATCTCGCACATCGATTGGAAATCACGCGTAACACATTGATCATAGTAGTACATCTACCCCAATCACGTCTTGATTCTCTGCATATGGAAAAATGAAAGAGAGGAAACAATGGGAAGAAAGATGAAGAGGATACGATATTAGTTTCTCACTGCGAAACAAGGATAAAACATATATGCGTGACGTTCTTATCTTAGGTTTGAGTGAGCAAAACAATAAACAGAGGGGAAAAATAGTGAAAAAGAAATAGGAAAAAGAGTTAAGAGAGTGAAGAATAAAAAAAAGAAAAAGAAAGAGAAATGTTACCACGCTTCTTCGCGTCCTACTACCTTCGACGCGATCGCTACACTGATACTGAACCGAGTTCGCCCCGTGGCCCAAGTTCTTGGAGGAAAACAACGCGCTCTCGTGATCGGCGTAGTGTGAGTAAAGGACTAAGGGGGAATGCACTAACCTCGCTACTCCCTACCACGAGGCTGACTCACGTTGTGCCTGCCTTGCCTGCTCCGAAACTCTCCGCCATTGTGGCGTATCGGTCGGTCGACTCTTTCTTCCCCCTTTCTCCTTTCCTTCTCCCACTCTTTCGTCTTCTCCATCACTTCTTTCCTTTACTCTACTCTTTCTGTATCTTCTTCTCTTTCTCTTTCACAACGTTAACATAATATTGTGGACGCGCGTTTACAGGTACGTGAGGGTGGTCGAATGTCTACATGTGTACCGGGACGAAATTCAAAACCTGTTACGTGACGCCCAGAAGATAATACTGGTGTCCGAGCCAAACTTGTCCATTTTCGATTTGAAATTCTTATCGTCTACCTTCGATTGGATTTCTTTTTCAAAAAATCATTCTCAGTTTGTTTTTTTACCTATTATAATTTTCAATCGATTAGATAAATGGAAAAATTAATTTCTCATTGTTTTGATTCTGCCACGAAAAAGCAATTCTATTCAATGTTCATATTATTATTCCGTTTTAAAACATGACCATTTTAAGAATGCAAATATATTTCAAAATGTTTATCGTCTTCTCAATAAAACTAGTGCGGAATATTATAAACATAATGTAACAAATAATCGTTGTTTAATATATTTATTTTAATTATATTTAATCTTAATCAATTTAATTAAACTATAATCAACTACGTTTTTTATTAAAAAGAAGTGAGAAACTTTGAAACGATCAGATATATACATTATTATTTAAAATTACTCTCAAGATAAATATCTTCTAGGATAATGTATCTAATTATATATAGATAAATCTATCGAACTTGTGATATAAAATACAAAATTAAAAAATTTCAGAAAAAATATTTATTACAGAGAAACTTCTGACGATTCCAATTAATCATATGTACAATATAAATATATAATATCTTCACACTTAGATCAATGAATTTGTGACACTGATACACGAATCATGTATCGTCAAGATTAACTTGCTACCATCAAAGTAGAAATGAGTCATCATGCATGAGTAATATGATAAAACTAGGTTTCTAATTGTTATATAGTTATACTAATATAAAATACACGCGTATGGGCATATAAAAACAAAAGAAAAGAAATATATTAATTAGTTACATATTTTAATTCTTCGTTTATATTTGTATGAAATTAAATAAATTAGTAAATAATTTATAAATAGAGAAAATTTGCATAATTAACACCAGGAATAGATAACATCGTTATCGATGAACGTATTTAATACTATTTCACTTAAATTGCTTGCTTCTTCCAAGAAAATGAATACAATACGAGAAAGGAAAGAGAAAAAAAAAAAAAAAAAAAAAAAAAAAAAATAAAAAAAAAATGACTTGTAGAAAATAAAGTCTAAGAAACTTCTTGGCATCTCTTTGGCTTGTTTACGTCGATATCAACGGCGTGTCGCGTTACTAGTCATTCGATATTGTCAAAACAGGAGACTTCTTCAGAAAAGACAACCAAGGGATGAAGTTACCCCAATAGTGATCGAAAAAGCCTACCAAAAATACTGTTCTAATTCAATTAGAGTAGGGTGCACGCGATGCGCAAAGGAAAGCACATATATTCAAGGGAATTACATTTTCGAAAGTAATTAAATTAACGTCGAAAATGTAAACATTGACAAAAAACTACATAATACAGCAAGGTTTTAATTTTGCTTTAACGACTAACAGCTTGAACAAACTTTACGAGCAATTCTTTATTTTACATTCGTTTTGATTGGTAACGCTTGCAGTTATAACGATTTTATTTTCATTAATAAAAACAAATGTAAAAAAAAAAAAAAAAAGGAAGAGAAAGAAAGATGGGA
>NW_006263463.1:644261-654585 GCF_000469605.1 Apis dorsata
CGGAGTATATGCAATGCGAAATCTTGCGATACAATGGATATAAAACCGGTATATATACATTACATATTTCTAAAATGTCAGTTAGATGTTCCGTAAGATTATAGAAATTCGAAAACTAGAGTGTGCATACTATGTTACAACATCACACCGTACTCTGCTACACGTGGAAATCCGAATGTAAGTTGTACACGAATGCCCACGCGATACGCCGTGTATTATGCAAAAAGTTCTTTGCGCAACGTCTTTATTAGCGGTCCGCTTTCTCACTGTGCAATAATCGTGGCCGAGTGAAAAAAGAAAAAATCGTTTCCACTTGAATTTATCGCGATCATACCATTATATACCATCCAGTGAGAATTAATCAATTTCTACTACACGCGCTCGTTTGTTTGCGAGCAGCTTTCTACTCGAAGGTTTCACGTGTCGACGGATCTCTTCGATGGATTTCTCAACAATTACAATATGGAAACGGAAGAAATGTTAATTTTTAACGTTTTGGAGAACTTTAGTCGCACAATATATATATTTATAGCGTAATAAACACTTAAGATTAGATATATTTGTTTTTTAGATAACGTTTATTTTACGAGATAATTCTCTTTCACCGAGAGAAGGGGAATTGTAACACGAGCATGTAATGAATCATTACAACATGTCACTAGCATTGAGATAAATGCTGATATTATCCGAAACACGATGTGATTATGATCATTCTTTAAATACGTTAACCTTGCCAAGATTCTCTCATCATATCTAACCTCTTTTGTATCTCTATTGCTAAATGAACGATCGTCTTTGTCAAGTTAAATCCTTTACTAGAACAAAATATTATATAGTTTGATATTACTATAATATTTATGCATATATAATTATTATCTCGTAGCTAATACACTAATAATTATTAACTTGATCGAAGTAATTATCTATTTAAATGACTTTATTATTTGAGAAAATAATGAATTATGTATTATTAAGTACTTTGAAGCGTTGGTAAGTATTACTATTTTGTTTTATTTAAAATTGTGTCTCTCCAAAATAGAAATTCACAAATATACTATATATATATAAAATATATTAAAATTTCTATTGTATCATTGAATTATGTATATTTTTTATAAATCAAAATTCTAAATGAAATAATGATTCATTTTAATAATTTTTTAATTTATTTTCTCAAATTTATGATATTTTACGTAATATCTAATAAATGAAATATTAAATAATGAAAATAAAAATGTATACATATGAGGAAAATATATATGTTAGCATCAAATGTTTAACGATACTACTTTTAATTTAAATAACGAGAAGATATATAAAATTGAATCGATAAAAATTATCGTTCGAAATACGATACTCGTTTCTCCGCATCTTTAGCGATTCTATCCACATTTACTATTATAACTTTGTCATGGGATCGGCATTACGACTTCATAAAGAAAGAGCATTGAAATATATTATTCCCAGAAAATGTCGAAGCTGCAACCGATACTTTTCTCGGTGTCCGTTCCGGAAACCGGCATACCGGAATACAGGTGCCATTCAAGTTCAAGTACGGTATACCATGGATCCCAGGCCGTATTATAGACCCCCGGGTATTAGTTTCCTGACTTTAGGAGTGGAGTTGAGACGAGGGTTTTACCCGCTTTGAAAGCTAGCGTCGTATCGACTACACGAATTACGCGTGAAAAAGAAAACAGTGGATGATACCTCGGCCATCACCGTCAAGAGTATACCACCCGCGGATTCCACCGTTCACTCGCAAGGCCCCCGAGGAGCTTTCCTTTTAACGGGCCTTAACAACTTGTAACCGATACCTGTGCTCCCTCTGTTCTCTCTCTTTTTTTTTCGTTACTCTTCTTGTCTGTCCTTCTCTCTCTTTCTCTCTTTCTTTTCGGTTTTCTTTTCTTCTCTTCTATGGTGAATGGCCTGAATGAAAGGAGGCAAATCGTCGCGCGAATATTGTATACGTGGCCTGTCGGCTGGTCCACGAGGCACCTCGCCACAATGGGACGCAAGAGACCGAAGAGTGGTTGGGGTGCGTCCTTGGTTAGTTTCGGCATAAATCAGATATACGCTGGTTATATAGTACTAACGCCATGACAGGTAGAAAGGCGGGGATCCTCTGTGACAATTGTCCGTCTATTCGTTTTCTACGCTATTGTTGCGCATCCCTATCTCTCTGTCTTTCGAAACACCTGCTTTTCCAGCCGATATCGTCACCACGATAGAAACACGGTTCGGCTACGATTGTTTTATTAATCGTAGTAATATGAGAGCGAAGGTATGATCAAGAGATACGCGATAAAAGAGTGATCAATGAAGAATTATTAATCAGACAAATATCGAAATCTTTGTTAGATTAAAAAGAAATTTTTTTTTCAGATTATACAACTGATAAATTGCTTCATATTTTTCCTATAGATACGGTAACAGATTGCAATTAAATATAATAAAATTCCATTTTATCTGAAAAGAGAAATAATAAGTTCATTATATTATAAATAACGTCAAATATTACAAATCTACTTTCCATAAAAAAGTAATATCATCTATTTATATTTACAATGAATTGTACAATTGTATTGAAATTTTTCTTTGTTATTTAACAAATTTTTTTTAACCAAATATATTTAACCAAATGCATAATAATTTTTTAAAATAAAGTATAAATTTTGGAATAAATACTAATTATTCTAATGATAATTATTGATAAAATCTAATGATTATTACTTGAATTATTACTTGTTATAATTAATATAATTGTTTAATGCCTATTCTTTACACCAATTAAACATAATTTTTTTCAAGATATGGCTTATTTTATATTTTCAAAAAAAAGTTTTGCGTTGAATATCGCGTTATAAGAAATTTCATAAATCTATTTTTTTTTCAATTACCGTCAAGAAATCCACTTGATACAAGAGCAATTTCAGAGAAATCATAAGATGGATCATAAGATTTTGATCTATTCTTTCGTTTTACTGATTACAAAAACATTTCAGAATATTTTTTTCAAATTATCAGGAATGATAACGATAAATTTTTTAAAGAAAAAATTAACTATCAATATTAAAATTATCATTATCTTTATTATTATTTTACGTGATATAGGATAAATTCAAAATCAAAAACAATACTTTGAATTTGAAATATGATAATTTAAAAACTATTATGTTTATAATTTTTATGTAACAATCTTAATGATAAAAAGAATTGTGAAAATTGTGCAAATAATCATAAATGTTATTTTTCTATTAAAATTGAACTTTTAAAATGATATTCTTTATGAAATGGCTTAATAATAGAAATTCAGATAACTGGATTTAATCGGGAAAAGTTCATTTAATTAGACATTAATTAAAATTTCATTTCCAAAAATTTCATTTTTCAAAAGAAATTCAATTGGAATGGAATTATGCTATAAAAAGAATTTTTATTATCCTTTCTTATTATTTATTATATTTTTTATTTTTATTTTTTATGACGTTAAGAAAATTGTATTTATGTGTTATTGATTGAAATCGATATTTTATCGAGTTGTACATGTGACATCAATTACTAAATTTAACCCTTTATTGAGAAGCTAACATTCAAAGTATAAAAGTTTCACGAAACCTTGATCATTTATGACATAAAAGTGAGCTACTTACGTCCAGTGATTTGTCATATGATTATAATGCAAGTGACAGTCATAGGCTATTTTGTACATCGATTGTACAATGTAAATGTCTAACATGCAAAGCTAAAGAATAATATTTCACGTACGCTAAAAAAATATACATATGCGTATTATTTCATAAAATGTAATATTCGTTTGTAAATATTGTTTTATTAAAAAATAATACGTTATGCATTTAATCGATTTATATCTTCAAATTAACGATACATATAATTCATATACGATTGTTTCTTATTTTTTTGATATCTTTTTTTAATTGATTAAGTGATCTTTTAAAAGCATTAAAACTAACATATTTTTATATCGAAATATTTTTACAAAAATAAAAAAAAAAATGTACATGATAATACAAATATGTAAAATACAAATATGTAAAATATCTAAAGTAAAATACTTATTATGATATTTATAAAATGAAAAGAATTTTAATATTTTAATATTAATAGTCTTTAATATTTTTTCTAAATATTACAGACTGTTAACATAATATAAGAATTATAATATCGTCCATTATATGACAAAATTAAAGCATATTAAATCGAAAATTAATCGTTAAAAGAATACATAAAATTGTTTTAAATATTATTTACAAAATTAAGATTCATCGAGAAATAATTCGAATCACGTAGCTTCTTACGATATACACATTGTGATAGAGTATTAAGTTCCAAAAAAAATCGGTCTTTCTCTCTTGATAAAAGTGCAAAACATTATTTCATCGCAATAAAAAGAAGGAAATACCAGAATTTGGCATCAAAAATAATCGTATCGGTTATACAGTGGACTATAACAATAAATCAGATCGTGGTCATTAATCGTATTACGTAAAACAAGTATTAAACCATTGATCAAGTTAATTATTTCTTTTCCGTTTACACTTGTTTTTCCAACTTGTTTTTTTACAGTTTAATGTCCATAAGTCAAATCTTATGAAAAGGGTTAAACATTTTCGATATATATTATAGAGATTTTAAAAATCTCGAATAAGAAAAGTTTAACAAATTAAAATTCGATATAAAAAGACTTTATGCCCAGATTAATATTTTGAAAGGGGCCAAAGAAAAAAAAATTTGCGAGTTTTGTTTTATTTTTAAGCATTCAAGACAATTCTTGTTGAAAGAATACTACATCAAATTATTTATTGCCAATTTATCAGAGAAAGAACTACGAAATCTTTCGAAATTGAAACTGTTTCGAATTATCGAATCTTGATACTTCTTGCTACTTTTATAATACTTTTAAATTATCAAAGAAAATATCCTAGGTTTTAAGAATTTCGACTTATCTCTAATTGTGACACATAATTACTTCGAATTTTGAAATATATATGTCTGACAAAGATATAAAATTAGCTTTATCGAGTTAAATTCGAGTTGCAAAGATAAAATAAGACATCTAGACATAATAAATAATACAAGTTAAAATAAGTTTATTTCGCATTATAGAGATTTTCATAGGAAGAGAACGAAGAAAATAATAATTTGAGCAGAGCTTTCCGAATTATAAAGATATGACTACAATAATATAGAAATAACAAATCATCTTTTATTATTTATATGATATTTCGCATATCGTCGAGCTAGGAACAAACGTACTCGTGGACAACTCGTGCCTACACATGAAGTATGGTGCGACTTCCGGTCCGTTCTAAAGATAATAGTATCGCAGGAATGTACGACTGCTTGAAAAATGCAGTCACCATTCTTGCAATCCAACCGATTGTACGCGAGAATTCTGATATTAACAACTAGATCTTCCTTGTACAATTAAATTACAATCCATTAGCTAGATATTATTTAGTGATTTTTTTTTTTTTAATTGTAAGATAATTGATATGAAATATCTATCCTGTTCGAGCAAAAATTTATTTTTCGATAATATACGTTCGTTTTTCTTTAATTAAAATTTTAATCTTTTCATCTTCTCGATAAAATAACTTACTTTTCAATTAATCATTCGAATATTACATCGTTTTGCCTTCCGTTTAACTTGCATACCATTTCTGGAGATCAAGATCGTAAGAATTCTGAAAGAAAGTCTTTTATAATTCCAGAAAACCGGTTCCTTTTGAAGAATTACTCAGGATTCATAAAAAATTATATGTATAAGGTAAATTTTATTTAATCCATGATACTTTTTCATTCATTTCTAACGCTAATTATATATTCTAGATGCAATACAAAGATCGTTTCGATCCTTTGAGAAATATTATTCATATAATTATTTTTTGTGTTGTCGATTATACTTATAGAGATGAATAAAACATTAAAAATGTAAGTAAATAATGATAAAAAACTCTTTTAAGAGTAATTTTTCTTATTACATCGCTTATATTATCATTTCTTATATGAATAATTGATTTTTTATTTTTTAGTGCGTTTTTGCAATGTTTGAAAAAAACTTAAGATAAATAACAAAACTAATATTTTGTTATTTCAAACATTTGACTATTGAATATATGAATCTATTCATTACCAAAACGAATTTTTGAGAAATTTTTGAATTTTCAATATATAATATATTTTATTCTTTCTAAAAACAAATATTTATGCATTTTGAAGAAAATCTTATTGAATTTGTGCAATAGAATTTTGTTATTTTTTCAGATTATCAAATTATATAAAATTTAATCAATTCTTAAAGATTACATATTAATCATTTTAATGCTAAAATTAGGAAATGTTTTAGAAAGTGAATTGATTAGTTTTTCATTATAAATTATAATATATAAGAAAATTTTGATACTATCAAAAATTTACTAGAATTTATCCTATGTTCCTATATTTTAATATTATCTACTGAGCGTGAAACACGGTAATCGAATATTTCCATAAACAGAGATGAGGTTTTTAGTTAATTACATTAGTTAATTGCAATTACAGTTTGTATCCAAAAAGATATAAGTTGGCTTTAGTCTGATGAAAACAGGTTCTGAAAACATCTTTAAACAGATTTCTCGTCAAGACTTAATGACGAAAGAAATCCACGTACAAGATAAAATTACGACACAATAAAAGTGACAAGTAGTAGAGAAATTTCGAAGAAACATGATGGCGTACAAAATGAATATTGAAGATTTTTTTCTCTTTCTCTAATGATAAATACTATTATATAAAGAGAAAAAAAACTATTGCAATACCAAACTCATTAATGTAAATTATTTTAGACAACCATATTTATTAATTATATCATATTACATTGACGCTTAGGAATAACTTGTTCATTAGATTTCTCATTTGAAAAATTCATTTCAAATTGAATATTTTGCAATAGCTTTTCTTTATTTTAAAAATTTTAAATTTTTTATTAAATTATTTAACTTATTTCAATATTGAAAAATAATTTAATATTAATTGTTACATACTGATCTTAGTGTAATTTTAAATAATTTGAATGAATATGATTTATGATATATTTACAATAATAAATTTTAGAAGATTTTTTTAGAAATTTTAGATCCTAGAAATCCTAATTTAATTGGAATTTTTCCCAAGTTTAGTAAATCTAATAAGTAAATTATATATGTATCATTATAATTTACATTCTAAACATTGATATTAAAAAAATGTTCATTCAAAGAAAAAAAAATGAAATGTAAATGTTAATATAAAAATATATTAAACTTATAAAAAAGAATTAAAAATTGCTTGATGAAAAGACTAAATAATACAGAAAAAAAAAAAAAAAAAATTCAACCTCAACTTCAAATGCGTCATTACCTTCCTTTGTAGTTGAGTTTTAAAAAATTTCGAATTAACGTTGTACACAAAAATATTGTGACGAAAAAGAAAGGAAACAACGTAGGTATAACGAGCGTTAAGTGACATTTATAAGCTTTTTAACAAGATATCAATAAATTTCCGGACTCATAACAGCATGACATTACCCTTTAATGTTTCATCGGTGTACATGTTGCCCGCACGCGAAAACAAATGTGTGTACTTTCATCAGGTAACAAGCCCACGTACACACATGTAACATAAACCATTCCACGCCATTATGTCATACCACCTTCTCCTCCATACGATCCAGCATAAGAACACGGAATCTAATTGTAAGTATCAAGACATAGCGTTTCTCTTCCTTTTTTTCTTCTTCTCATTTAGATTGATACTCGAATAATTTGAAAGTTTCCAATAATGTACAAAGATACATGTAATTATATAATTCCATTATAGCAATTGTAAATTAGGTAATAATAATAAGAATGTAATAATGAATATTGATTTACATTTAATCATAGAAGAATTCATAAAAAAATTGATTGAATTGGACATTCGCTATGTTTTATATAAAAAATTATAGATTTATATCCTCTTAAAATAGAAAGAATCATTTTTAATCCTTGAAATACGAGTTATAAAATGTATTAGTTATGAGGTAGATTCAAATTTATTTAAGTTTCGTTATCTAATTAACATCATTTCCGACTGCTAATGTTATCAATCGAATTAAAAATGATACAGATATCAAATCGTAAGTTTGAATAAAATAAAATAAATATGACAAATTATTGAAAGCATTAAAACTTATTGAGAGGAGACGATGAAAAAATCCATATTAATAAGAAATCCTCTTATATCTCAAATATCCATATTTATATATATCTATTATATACATTTATTATATTTATTAAAAATTTTATTTTATAATTAAATATTTATGTAACCATATAGCTATTATGGATCATCAAAAGAGTTAAAACGAATCAATGATGCGCAACGTAGTAGCACCTGAATGAAATTGATTAAGTTATACTCAATTAACGTATACCTTTATATCCCTCAACTTACATCCCTTGTAATTTAACAAACGATAATCTAAACTGTATTAAATCTATAGTCAGATCTTTCTTGTTCGGTCATTACTTCAAAAATTCAAGTGGTCCCCATTTAAACTAAAATCAATATCAACAGCTTAGTCGAGTAAAAATACGCTAACCCGATAACGATTACTTCGTGTCCCGAGTGTTCAGTCACCTGCATTAATCTAATTATGAATGTTCCGCGCTATTCGTGTCTCTGGATATATCTATGCAGATCCATTTACCATTTCATTTGTCGTTTGTATCGCATCGTGCACGCGAGGAATGAATTTTTATATCATCGAAAAGCATTTCTATTCCATTGGCAGCGTCTTATCATCGAGACTTATAGCTCGAGACATCGAATGATTTCTAATTTTTTCTCTAAATTAGTTATCGATAGGTGATAACTGTAATTAAAAAAAAGAAAAAATACAACAAAACGAAAAATACAACATGAGGATAAAACTTTGAAGAATTATTCTCAAGAGTTATTTTTTTCTAGTGGACAATAGTGAAAATTATTACTGTCTCGAGTCAATATAATATCCACTAAAAATATTTCTTCGGAAACGATTCTCAAGAGTATTTTTTGCTAATAGATTATATTGAGAATGAAAGTTACTCTCGACATCACTCTCTAATGAATGCATTCCGAGAGTAACTTTCATTCTCGACGTAGCGTCCATTGCAAATAACTCTCGAGAGCAACTCTTTAGAATTACTACTTAAATGTTACTATTCTTAAATGTAATCACTCTTAGTTATTTAAATCTATTGGTATTCCGTGATCCGTATCTGAGATAAAGTCTTTCCTTTTGCAAGAAGAAAAAGAAGGAGATGCTGTTTCATTCTGTACGGAGCAGAATGGCAACTCAAAGGTTCACGAGCAAACCACAATCGAGTTATACGTAAGAAAGGCAATCCTCTTCCTTCTATAAACAGATTGATTGTAGTACATACAGCTACGTAGACTGATACGTACCACTTTGATATGACGTCACATTTTCTGCGAGACCAGTGCGCATGAAATGCTACGTATGGAACATTAAGTTGCATCGCGTGTGCACATAACCAGCACCGCTTTGTACACCGGACAGACCAGTGGCGTAAGTCGAAACCATCGATCGGAAAGATACGTGCCATTGAAATTCAAATAATCTCGAATATTATTGTTGCAATTGCTTTTATACCGCCTCTTTGCTAACACGTTGCTTAGTTCCGCTGTATAGTTGAATCGATTAGAGAATGAACTAGTTAGCTGTTAATTTTTTTTCTTTTTCTTACCTTGTTGCTCGATTGAAATTTAAAAATATTTTCGAATCAAGAATGATCGAAGTGATTCAATTCAATTTGTTTCTAGATATAATATAAATTGTAAAGTCTTAGTTATTATAAATTAACATTTTTGTGCTATTAATAGAATTTATATTTTTTCTTTATGGAAAGAAAAAATGTTATACAGTAATTATACAATAATGCATATATTTCTGCATTAATGCAGAAAATAAGTTTAATTGAAATTGAAGAATACACATGCTATTATTTTTTAACTTTATATTTATGTTATAAAAACAAAAGAAAAAAATTGTTACGTTTGTAAATGAAAATTATTTATTATAAGTCGTAGTTTATAGAAATAAATTAAATTACAAAACTAAATAAATTGAGCGAGAAATCGATGCACGTATAATAACATTTTTGCATTTCCTATTTTTAATCCAAATAATATATTTTAATTATATATATATATACAATATATATACATATATACAATATATACATATATAGTACAATTATATATATATATATATATATATATATATATATAAGTTAAA
>NW_006263463.1:654923-658253 GCF_000469605.1 Apis dorsata
TAATTAAATGTTCCAACTTAATTTTCTTAAATATTTATATTTTCTATAATAATATTTTAAAACAATGTATAAATAATATATTAATAAAAAATTTCTATTTAAATTTTTTCTTTTTGTGATTTTTATATTATTAATTTTTACATTTCAATTTTATATTTACCAATATTTCATTTTTATATTTACCAAGCAAAAGAAAAAATACTAAACAATACATTAACAAATATTAATCTTTCTTGTTCTTTAGAAGAAATGTGAAAACTCAACTGTCATATTAGTTTACTTCCAATGATATTAAATATCAATAATTTTTCCAATAAACTAACTATGAAAATTATTTCTCTAAGTACATAAAACATATTTTTATGTATCACATTTTTTCTTGTCACAAATAATAGAATCATCCTATTAAATACAAATAAATTACAAGACAAGTATATACTTAAACACAAGTGAATCAAAGTCATACAAAACACCAAATCCAATTAGTACCGGAAAGAATTAAACTACACTAAATTACTTCAATCAATTTCTCCTATCTGATTCATTCAAAACATTCAAACATATTATACTGCTTGATATAAAGAAGATTCAGCATGTTCCTTCTAACTATTCAAACATAACCTAACTCATGCGCGTGAATGTATTTGAAGACTCAAAACGGAATCAAAAATGCAACTTTGGTGACGCATCGAATGAGGCACTAGTAGAAAGAAAACGCGTGCATGATACATATATGTATATATGTGCACAAATAAAAGCGCGTACGAGTACAATTGTTTATTAAGCTTAGAGCAAGTTCTCTCTGACTGAAGTATGGTGGAGTTCAATATTTATTACGATGTCGCCAGAGGTCGCGGAGTTAAACTACAAAGGCAACAGGGTCAGCATTGAGCTGCGGCCAAAGGAAAACGACGCGACAGGTCGCGATAAAAGGAATATGACATAAGTTGAGGGTTGCTTATCGATATTGCTTGAAAATATGCAACGACACTGCGCGAGAAGAAAAGTCATTAACACGACGCTCGGCGCAAGAAACGTAGCGATAAGGTATCACGCGGTTTCATCGACGGGGTACCCAGCTAAGAAATCCTAGCAATCGCAAGCGAAAGCGCGCGCGCACGCGCACATATGTTACCGCATCGAATTAACTAACGTATAGACCTGAATAAAGAGCGGAGGAAAATAAATGCGCGCATAGCAAGTGGGCAACTTTAGAAGTGTATGTATTACATGCGATAACGACGCTATTAATACAATATGTTAAAAGCTTTTTGTATGCCATCGCGTTCATTGTTGCTGTATCGTAGCACGTACTACCGCGATATTTTAATATATCAATGAGTAACCTCGGAAATGAGAGATCCGTGGAAGAAAATTATTCGATTCATTTTAAGATATATCTATGTATTTTAGAATATTTATTTGAATTGAAAGCTTGATTGCTGGTTTTGATTGTTGATTAAAATAAAAAAAATTCATATAATATTGTTTTTTTTTGAAATGGAAAAAATAAAATAAATATTAAAATAGTGAAATTTACAATTATGATTGAAAATTCATCTTTATCTATTACATTTATCTTATAAAATCATGTGTATATTTCAATCTTTGTAAATAGATTGTAAGTATAAAATGTAACTTATAATATCTTCTATGATTTAATATTCAGATTCTCTATTAAAATAATTATTGTTTGATTTTCGAATTTTTATTAGCTATAAATTTTTTAAATTTATTATATTCAATATTATGTTGCATATATATTTAATAATATATTAGTAATAAAGACAAAACTCATTTTGAAGATTGCTAGAAAATTACAATAATTGATATGAAAAAATAAGTTGATTTAATATTATTTATCTCATTAACAGATAATATTTTTCAAGACAATTGATCAAAAATGATTGTCATGAATTTTAAAATTAACAATCTAATAACATTACCATTAGCATATATAAATTTATATTAAATTATTATTGTTATTGTTTCAATATATATCATGAGAATAATATTGTTCCAATACAAAAAAAATATGAATTGCATTTTTTTTATTGAAATGAAATGTGTACTGAAAAATCAGATATCAAGCTATTAAATTAACTTTAATTTAAATATATTAATAGAATATATATGTATTTAAAACACACAAATTCGAATGTAACTATAATACCGTAATTAAATTCGAATAATTTACTAATTTCACGAACAATTACAACAAAATAAAAGAATTTCACTTTATGCTTATTTTATTCACGCTTTATTAAAAATTTTTACAAGATTTTTATTTCTTTGATTAATTTCATGAATATCAAACATTTTTGCATTCAGTCTAGACGTTTATAAATAATTTCTTGTTTGCAAATGCAATGGTAAAACGCAAGTTATAACGATCTTTGATCTTATTAATTATTAATCTCGCTTGTTACGTAAGTACTATGATAATTATTCCGACTAATTGAATAATTGATTACAGATATTTAGGATTTACTGTCCGGAAGGAATAACAGATATTTCGTTCATTTATCAGCGGCTGATAACTTTGAAACCGATAAGGATTCTCTTTATATACCGTGAACCTTCATGAACCATATCCCCTTGAGAATGATATAATTTGCATAAAAATCGCAAACTTTTACATTTTAACTATAACTGAACGTGTATGATAACTACATGATGTAAACAATCTGTCAAAACACAAATAGCAGATGTTCTAGATGCTGTAAGAACAAAAAATGAAAAGATAACATGAGAAATATATTGACAGTCAACTTCAAAAATCATTAACATAGCAGCAGAGTCTTATTATGACCCGCGCAACGAAGATACTGATTTTTTTTTTTTGCATTATCAGCGAACATCGAGAAACGGATTTTTTTTTCTTTCTTTCTTTCTTTTTTTTTTTTTTAATATAAAACGATGTCGTTGTTTTGTTCGTACTTAAAACAAAAGATTCTTGTATATTGTGAAATAAAATCGATATTGTAGATTTTTTAACCAAAGAATCATACGGGTTTCTAATATTTACAATGTCAGTTGATGAAAATAAAAGTGTGAAGTAAATGAACATATTGATTTTGATTTTTATTGAAATGCTTCGTCTATTTAGTTCAATAAATATAATCTATGGAAAATTCTCTTATTTCTTATGATTCAAATTAGCTTTAAAATTTCAAACTCGTTTCTAATTCAAATCTTTATATATCATTAATATTGATTAACAATAAAAATATAATGAAATCAAAATAAACGTATTCAAATATTTCAATGATCATTCAATAAATAAATAAATCAAAAAAAAAAACTTCTATTTTGAGAAATATCATAAAT
>NW_006263463.1:658837-659542 GCF_000469605.1 Apis dorsata
TACTAATGCAAAACAAAATTTTCAAATTTGAAATCTTATTTTCCGTTTATATAAAATTAAATTATTTATTTCGTATTTATATCTTCTATTCTATCTGATAATATGTTATTTTTTTAAAATTTAATAACACTTTTTTAAAATTCTGTTAAACTTTGATGTTAACCGCGATTAAAGTGTTTTTCAAAAGCATATTATGAATATATAATTATCTCTACTAATATTATTATATTAAAGATAATTTTTAATAATTATATCATACGATTATATTATGATCATAGACATGTGAATATACATTTTAGAATTTATAATCTGGTAATTTGTAATCATTTGTAATCATTTATAATCATTTATTTATTTACATTCTAAAAATAAATTTCTCATTCCCCATATAAGAAAGACGAATAAAATATTCTAGTATTTAATTAAGATCTTTTACAATTATTTAATGAACAAAAAAATTATTTTCCAATAATTCTTATTTTAATATTTAATAAATTAATATAAAAATATATAATAAAAATATACAAAATAAACATTTCTCACAATTTAATTTCTATCTTCTAGTACATTTGAATAAATGTATTTTATATATATCTACATATGTACACGCGTATATAGATATAGAAAAAAACAATATAATTATATATTATATATAATTATACAATATATATATATATAACAATATAATTATATATTATATTATAT
>NW_006263463.1:660106-663672 GCF_000469605.1 Apis dorsata
TTTTATTAAAACCTAATCAAAATCAATTTTATATTGTCGTAAGTCAATAAAAATCATAGATTTTTAAATATTAATTTTATTATAAATTTTCACAAATAATATGTATATGAACAAAAATCAAAAATGTCTACATTAAAAGAAATTTTTACATTTTTTAATTCTACTTTTAATTTTCTTAATTAGAGAATTGATAGTAACATGTTTAGAATTATCGATAAATATATATTTGTACATTTATAAAAAATTAAAAGCAAAAATAAAAATATATGCACATAATATAACATAAAATAATATAAAATATCTAAATACTTGATGTAATTTTTAATAAATTTTTATTTAAATTCTATTTTTATTCTTTGCTCATTTGCATTACATTTTACAATTTAATTAGGGATTCAATTGTTAAAAATAATCCATCTTGAATAGCTTAAGAACGCTTGTAAATAAATTCGAAAACATTAAAAATCATAATTTTCAATATTATTAGAATATTTTCAATATTAATTGATTATATATTATATTTCAAAGTAACTTTCAGAAAAACTATTGAATTGTTATAATTTTTTGAAATTATAATTTATAAATTATTGAACCATGATATATATTATTATTTTTTTCATGTTTAAATTATAATTTGTATTATTACGTACTCTTAACACTAACAATATTTGAGATATCTAATTAACAACAAATTCCTATAATTCTGTTCAAGATATAAATTCATATTTGAATAGAGTAACGATGATGATTTAAAGGAACACGAACAATTACAGCATTGAAAAATAAAACCTTTTTTAATTATCTATTTCTTGCGCAAAATTGTCTAAATTAAATTGAAAATGCAACTTCATGACATGAGATATATTCGCTAGAAAATTATCAACACGATCTTTGAAGAGTTTAATTGTAATAACGATAAATAATAAATGTTCATTGAGAAAAAATAACAAATAAATAAACTAAACTGATAAGCTATATAATATTAAAAAATATAAAGATTAAATATAAAATTGATCTAAAAAAAAAAAGAAAAAGAAAAAATGCATAAATATTATTGAATCAATGCACTTTTTCAATAAACTATTTCATGGCAATGGTTCGCTTCAGTTATAAATAGAGTATCGATAAAAATTATTTTTAACGAATATTAAAGGAAAAAATTAATATGAAAGTTGATAAACAAGAGATTTGTTCAAAGTGTAAACTTCGATAGAGTTTTCACAGAAAAGATGCACTGTACAAAATTTTACCTATTACAGTGAACCTCTATGGCGAATTTACATAACATTTCAACTATCGAAAAATACGTAGCATGTGCACGTATGATAAATCTTGTTATAAATATAAATAAATTAGAAACAGATAAAATACACAACACTTACTAGGACTTAGCACCATTAAGAATTACAGAATTGATAATCCTTGATCGTTGGTTGCGTTTATAGCACTTTTGTGCGCACAGAACCATCTTGCTCAATTATTATCCTAAGTCACCCAAAGAGTTACTTTCCATTCAGTTCCGCCGCAACATGATCAATCGTACCGCGCAAAGCCGATATATTACATACGAGTATTAGCGTCTAAATTCTGGAAACGCATTCAACAATAACACAAACACTTTGAGAAAAATCCCAATGAACATGGTAAAATGAAAAAACGTTAATATGCACGTATATATACAAATCGACTGAAATTCATCAAGAACCATGTACGCGTAACGGACCACAAAAGGTTAGGAAGAGCAAAGTTTAGAATACGAATCAAGATTCGGCAAAAATAAACGACACGAAAATTTGTTATTATATATGTAAGTATAAATGTCGTGTTAACTAAAGACATGAAAATAACAGAGAAAATCCTAAGAAAAGAATGAAGCACAATTAATACACAATAAACGCGAGGAAAAATCGCGATATTAGGTTTTATATGGCGTACATTAGGCGCACAATTCTTACTAAAAATCACACCGAATTCGCGAAATTCACGTACCGCGTCTACTAGCTCCATCTTGACTCGTGAGTTAAGCCGGACGCGCACGTTCTTTCTGTTCGTCGTCCTCCTGGTCGTCGTCGTCGTCGTTATCGTCGTCGTCGTAGTCGTAATCGTCGTCGTCGTTCTGGTCAGCGTCTTCTACTCGTCTCTCACTCACGATATACTATCGCGCACACGTTGCTGTTACTCACTAACACAATAAATCCATTGTGAGAGAGAATTCCTGGCAGCACATTCCGCGTGTACGTAAGTACGGATACGAGGGTGTACGGTGGACTTCGGCGCGCGGCTCTCTCGGCTCGACTCGAGGCGATTCGAGCCGAGTCGCTTGCTCGTTCGCGGATGTCGTCACGAGGTGAGGGAAGAGGCAGAAGAAGAGAAAGACGTGGGGAGAGAGGCGGGAGAAAGGGAGCCGATACGAAAGGGGAAACTGGTGGGGCAATACAGTGAATGTAGAAGAAAGATGGAGAAACTTTAAGAGTAAAAGAAAGAAAGAAAGAGTAAGAAAGAGAAAAATAAGGAGAAAGAAAATTAAAGAGAAAGAGAAAGAGGATTAAAAGAGTGACTGTGAGGAAAGATGAGGGAGGAGAGGTAAGTACGTGTATGGTCGTCGTATAAATAGACGAGAGACGATATAGGCATCGTATAGTAAGACTCCTAGGGCAGGTAGTGGATACTCGTGACAGCGATGAAACTACCTCACTTACTTCCACCGTGACATGGAGAGTCACTGACACATAATACAAGAAGTTCGCGCACGTGCATACACATATACTGGCACGCACACATGTTCCATACGCAACTATGTTCCCACAAGAAAGCTCACGAACGAGCGCGAGCGAGCGAGCAAACGAATAGTACGCACACAAAAGAACATTCTCGCGGAGCGACTTCACACGCGCACGCGTAGCAACACACATATGTACACTAGAGCTGTGAATGCCATCGTTGCTGTGGTGTGTTGTCGTCGTGGTCTCGTAGACCGCCACTCCACCGTGTCACCTATGCCGTGAGTATTGACGATGAACGTAAGAGTCGACACGAATTCCCGGGAACCATCGACATCGCGCCACAACAATCCGGGCTTCTATTGCCCTTGCCACTGCTGTAATTTTCGTCGGCTCTTTCGACCAAATGCGCGTGCACTCACATCACGAAAATCCGTCACAGTAGACCAACCGACCAACCGGGAGAGATGGCGACTACAATACCACGACACGGTCATGACGTCGTCATCGGTGCATGTTCCATGATATTCTTATTTATCATAGTTGAAAAAACGTGAACCACTATACCACCAAATTATTGACATCTTTCCTTCTTCGAATATACATTTTTTTCTTTCTTTTTCACTCGAATTACACACGCGATCCCTCTCTCTTTCTTTCCGCCTCGTTCTTTCGCGTCACATGCACACGTATGAACTCAGACTCAGTTGCTCAACTGAACTGCCTGCGACTTGTCGAGCCATATAACCGAGCAGGCATCACGCACACATTCAATCACTATACTACTACCATTACCACCACTACCGCCACCGCTACCACCGCTACTACTACCTTCTTCTCCTCGTC
>NW_006263463.1:663824-664801 GCF_000469605.1 Apis dorsata
CGCCTTTACTTCATATCTTGTCGACCGCGTACAGATATATACATGCGCATGGCCGCATACACACCACTGAACCGTTCGAACCAGCCGAGACGGCGCGCGCGCACTCACTGACAGCCGCTACTTCACTCACACCCGGAACGCGCTACTTTACGGACTCTCACTGCCTTACTCACACATTACCGAGTCTTCTGTATAAAACGGTCGCTCACAGATGCTTGTCAGCTCGTACGTGTAAAAGCCTCTAACCCGGAGCACACACCTACGCACACTAGCGAGCACTACACCGCCGACGGACTGTAGCCTCAGGACCGTCGTTACACTCCCCGCGGACCCGTGGGTTCACGTTCCTACCGCTTTCTGGTTTCAAAGAATTCCTCCATACGTGTTCCTCGATCTTTTCTTTTAAAGAACATTATGTTTTTGAATTTAATATTAATCCATAAAATTTCGTTTTACTTTCTGTCATTCTGTTATTTTAATGTTTTATTATAATAATCACTATTTAAAATATTATTTTAATTATTTAAAATATATCATAGTATTGCAAATTCTTTGGTAAATAAAATATGAGATTTTTCTTCCCTGTTTTATATTTTCAATCCAAAATTTTAATAAAAATATTTAACAAATATTTAAAAAAAAATTAAATATATTAAAATATCATTAAGTTTAAAAATATTTAAAAATTAATTATTGTTAATTATTAATGTATTTATATATATTCATATAGTAAATTAAAAAAAAATTATTATTGTTTCTTATATAGAAAATTATATTTTATTATTTGAATTTTTCTAATAAAAACATAAGGAATTTTAATCTGATGCTCTTGGTAATTTTGATGATCCATCCTTTAATGATCAACGCATATTAATTTATCGGCATTAAGTAATGATTAAGTAATGATAGTTTGATAAAGTTTAAAATTTACATATTTAATATTTTATAATTATTTTATAATTTATATGTAAAAAGCA
>NW_006263463.1:665094-668618 GCF_000469605.1 Apis dorsata
TGGAAATTATTAAAAAATATAAAATTATTTATTTTAGATATTACTTATAAAATATTTTTTATAATTTGTAATTTATATTATTTACATTTTATATTATTTAACATATTTAATATATTTAACAAGTGATATTATTAAATTATTATAATAATCATAAGTTTAAATTATTTAATTTTATTTTATATTTGTTTTATAAAGTAAAATAAGAATGAAAATTAAAATCAATACGCTAAAGTTCACTTAAACTGTTGTGGTTATTTATGATCTAATGAGAATAATTAAGAATTAAAAATATTTTAAGATAATAAATTTTAAAATATCTATAAATATTTTTAATAATATTTATGAAGAAAAAAAGCATTAGAATTTCTTAAAAACATAGATATTTAAATATCTTTCTCTAATCATAACAAAATAACTTTTTAATACAGGATTTATATGTCAACGCTATCTATTTATTCTGTTCCTATTAAAACGATCACAAACGCGATAATTATATTCTCTCAGCTACATTTGCAAACCATTCGTAAACTACAAATATTTGCTCAAGATACTCAAACCGCTTGTGAGAGATGATCATCTGCTTGCCTAGACGTAGCAACTTCTAAGTCAACATCATTATTCATCGTTCAAAGCCTTCAAATAATACAACACACGAATCAGAATGAACAGTACCGAGATACATTGTTCGTATCACTTTTATTGCATCAAGGTCTATTATTATCTGCTCATCTATATTTTCTTACTCATAAGGGATGTTAAAATGTTAAGTCAAATCATAAGTCAAATCAAATTCAAATATAATAATTATATAAATAAAAAATTATATAATTTATACACAAATAAAAAAGAAAAAAAATTGCATATTTATGATAACTTGTAAATGATATGAAATATATAAGAAAAAAAGAAATAAATGAAAAAAAATTAATTATTCATGATAATAAATTTTTATAATTAAAATTTTGTTTATTTCTAAAAAGGACTATAATTAATTAAAGTTTTTCACATTGATCAAAAAATTAGATAGTAATAATTATTATAATACAAAATAATATTATAAATAAATAAAATATATTATGATAAATAAATAGTAAATAGAATTTTAAGTAAAATTTTAAGATATATAATCACTTTGTTATATCTTTCAAGTTCTATGCCATTATAAAATGTTTAAAAAGCTATCGTCAAAAGCATATTTCGATTTTTCGAAAATCTGCAAGCAAAGCACTTGTTTTTTGTCAAGTGTCATGATCATATATTAAAATCTACACATGCCTCGTAGTAGACATCTGGCGTAACAGCCTTTCGTGCGTAAGCGTTTGTAGAAGATTCATGCGTTACACACATTTGCATATACATATATATTTACTACGTGCAGAAGACCATCATGCAGAGAATATATATATATGTATATATATACTAGTGTTATACAAGAAATGATAATCATTATATACTTTCGAACAGATTAGAAATTTTGATTTTATCTAATATAAAATAAATTATATTCAATATATAATCTCATTTTTATTATATTATAAATATGTCATTGTACAACTGTATTTGATTATCAATTTTTATTTAATAATTTATACTCTATATATTTTCTTGATTAATTTTTGTTTATTTTTAAAATAAATAATACATAGTTATTAAGTTTAATAAGTATTTAAATATGATTGAAGAATTGAAATCTAAAAAAAAGATTTATTTCAGCTAATATTAAATCCAACAAATTATATTCTTTTATTATTATGTATAATTTGTAAATTTTTGCATTTTTAAATTTTATATAAATCAATTTATTATCTTATAATAAACTTCAAAAATTAAGATTAAAGATTTTTATTTATCCAAAAAAATGATCTCGTTTATAACTTTACATTTTCATTTTATATATCAAGAGATTATTTTTATTTTAAATAAATAATATATAATTATTTATTGATTTGATAAAAAAATAATAAAAAAATATTTTTATTAATTTTATCAATAAACATCATCATGAATTATCGATATCATCATGAAAATGTTTAACTTTTAAACAAACGATCCTTAGTTGTGTACAGCCCTGCACACAATCCATATATAAGCAAGCACGGCATTACGGCGTAAGAAACGGAAAGAGAAAAAGAGAGATTCGGTGCATGCGTACATACATACTTAACTATACACTAGTATCGTGCGTGCATATCATTGGCGTAGAAACATTTCCTTTGCACATTTCCTAACAATCGAAAACACTTTCCCTAAATTATCTCAAAAATTTTTTTTTGTTCTCTTCTATTTTTTTACTGTTCTCTTAAATTTATTTATTACTTTAATAAATACACAATATATTTTTTTATGTGAAAGATTAATTATTAATAAAAGAAAATATGAAATTTATTTAATACATATCAATTCACAAGCAAATTAGCAATTAATATATATATGCAAAACTATATATAACTTATATATGCAAAACTTTTTTCTATCTTCTAATTCTAATTAGATCTAATGTTTTTTCATAAAAATCGAATAATTGGAATGATCGGAAAAATTAAATGAAATAGAACACAAGATAGACTAAAATCCTCGATAATAATATATATAATATTATACAGTGTCTATATCATATGCAAAGAAAATTTTTAAGACTAGGATCATTTGAATCACTATCATCTTATTGTTATTTCGGAGAGTATCAATTCGGAAAGTCTAAAAGTCTATTATTCGAAGATTATTTAAAATGGTTATATGAATTCCACTTGAATTCTCTGTTAGAGGAGTAGAATACGTCCGGTAAAGACTTCATCAATGAGATACTGCGGGAGTACCTTGTAGTGACTCGACTCCCCTTCTGCATTTCCCTTCATAGACTTTCGTGCGCTGTCGATGAATGGCGTAACCTCGTTATGGGACTTCACGTGGATAGCCTCTGTGTTCTCACTAACTCCACGCGAGACACGAAAAAGGTTTCTTAGAAATTTGACATGTATCAAGAAATAACGATGAACGGAATTTCTATGTGTAATATTAATGACTCTATCGGATAGAGTCATTTTCAAATAAATTGTACATCAATTTTGAATAGTGAATAAGAGATCTTTATAAAAAATAAAAATTGTATTATATGTATCTTTTTATAAATAATTAATTCGATATTCTATAAAAATTTGCAATTATTATTTTGTTTTTAATTTTTTTAATTTTATTTTAAGTTTATTATTAATTGATTTTGATTAATTGAAAGGTATATTAGAACTATGGTTATTAAATTAAAGTCGTATATAAAAATTTTACTTTTCTATCCACAACAATATATATTAAATTTGACTATCCAAATTAATACTGATTGAATATATAGTCTACGATCTGCTTTTGAAACATTTAACCATTATTGCTCATTAATTATACTAATAACTTCTAAATGATATCAATATTTTAATTACTTCAATTAGTTTTATTATAATTTTCAAGTAAAATATTTATGAAAATAAAGGTAGCTTACAATAAAATTTAATTATATATATAATTAATATATA
>NW_006263463.1:668735-668948 GCF_000469605.1 Apis dorsata
TTATATATAATAATAATATAAGTTCTCATTTTCATCAATATAATATTTATTTATAATGTGTAAAACAATAGAAATTTTGTTGTAAAAACATGATCAATGTAAAATATAAATTATTAATATATATATATATGATGACATATAATATATTAATTAATATATTATAATATATTAGTAAAATTTATACTATAATTCATTCAAATTTATTAGAAAAAA
>NW_006263463.1:668974-699300 GCF_000469605.1 Apis dorsata
ATTCAAATTTTTAAATGTTTCTAATTTAATATTAATTGTAAAAAATTATATTTAATTACAGAATAATTCTAATATATTTTATGGAATAAAATCTATGATATATGATTAATGAAAGAAATTCAAATCAAATAAAATTAGATAAAATAATAACGAAAATAACTTTTATATACACTATATACATTATTGTAAAGAATAAGATGTTCGAATGAAAATACAATGCAAAAGATATGATCATAGCTTTTAATTATTATTATTAATTTAGATCAGAAGCTGTATTATTTAGTATATGGTATTAACATTTTATGAAATATAATTGAAAATTTTATGAAATATAATTGAAAAAAAATAATAAAAAATAGAAGTTTTCATTTTATTCTTGAATTAAATTTGATTTTTAAATTATATTTTTTTATATTAATTATGAAAGTATTTAATAAACATAATTCAATTATATGATCCTACGAACTGTAGGAATATTTCTTCTATAGAAGAAAATTATTGTTTATAATATGTACATATACAGTATTATTATAAAAAAAATTAATATATTTTCTCGCAACTTACATATAATTTTAACTAATAATTAACAGAATAAATATAAACTATTCAAATGTTAGAATCATTTACGAAAATCAGTTACATATCAAATTTTGCATTTCAAATCTCGCGAATCACATCTTCAATCACCAAAGATGAAAGATGAAAAAAAATTAAACAACTCTGGTAAAGTTGCATGATAAAATTTAGCAAGATATCTATTATCTATTACACGTGTATCTTCATGGATAAAAACGATAATACACAATTAATTTTATCCATAAAATAGTATATTTCCACTAGACTGAATCAAATCTCATTCTCACACTTATATATAATAAAAAAAAGAATTTGATTTATCATAATCTAACGTAATCTTTTTGCATCAATAGATTTCATTACTTTTATTACGTTTTAAATATATTTCGAAAAATTTTTATTTTCAATTGTATGATGTATTTTTTTATGATACGATTTGAGTATCTTTTCAAATGAATTGGAACTTCTTAAGCTTCAATTTAATTTTTGGTTAGAAAAAAATTCACAATAGTTTATATTTTATGGCTTCGTTTCAACATTGTAGAAGAGATTCAAGTTGAATCATAGAAAATATTTTATTGAACATAAAAGAAGAAGAAGACTTTTAAAGTGCATTGTATTTTTTATAAAAGAAATCTACTTCTAACATATGAGAAGGTAATGAGAATAAGATTTAAATTAAAAATTAAAAATTATTAATTATCCTACACTGTTAATTAATTATTAATAATAATTAAAAACAATTTATTTAATTAAATAAAAAATTAAAAAAAAATAATTTAGATTCAGCAATAATTATTAATTATTGAATTGATAAAATTTTCATTTTAATTTTTGGCGAATTTAGAATTATTCAATCTGCATTGAAATGATTACATTTCATTAATAATATGCAATAAAATATACAACTTATAAATTTATTATTGTTTCATTGATAAAAAATATCGTTTTTTATTAAATGCGAAAGAGAAGCAGAACTGGATTTATATTTCTATTGTACGAAATTGCTCGTTTTACATTTACTACTTAAACCTAACCTATACATAATATATAATTTTTTCATAGATATATTATTCATAATATTAATTTAAAAACTGTCAAAAATAGATTGGTCTTAATTCTTTTCGTTATAAATTCCTCAATTTTATTGTATCTAATCAAAAAATTGAAATAGATTTCTCAATAAATAACAATAACAATCCAATAATTCTCATACCTATGATGAAATGTGAACGAAAGATTTTTCCGTGGTGAAATATTAATGATGAATCAATAAAGATGTGACGAAAGGCAGAAGACGGCGACAATCGATGAGTAAGAATGTTTTATGAATTTTACAAGAAAAAATAAAATTTAATGAAAAGACGCATGATCAAATTATAAAATTTATCTTTAAGTTCGAAATACAATGTGTGCCGAGTAGATACGATACTGCAGCCAAAGCAACGTTGAATGGGCCTCCGGCCTATTGGTTGGTCTCGGGTCACGTGTACACTGCTAGCATTCATTCTACTGGCAACTGATCCGCGTATGTTTGTACGTGCATGGATAGTTTGATAGGACCGATACTAAAGGACTATTTTATCCTTTTCGGAAAAATGTAGCAATAGTGTATCGAGAATGCATCTTGCTCAAAAAAGAGAAATCCAACGAAGAATAGTTAAATAAACTATTACTCGAGAGGATTCTTGTGTATTCATATAACCATACATCGGAAATATATGTTTGCCATTTGATATTATGAACGGTGTTTTCAATTTTCCCGGGCAAACTATAGATATATGTTTGAATGAAAATATGTAAAAAAAAAAAAAAAAAACTATATAACATTTGACTATGAACATTATGTTATAAATTTATGATCAAATATTTAAATAAATGTTTAATATTATATATTATAAATTTAGAATCAAATATCTTATGTAAGTTTTTATGATATAATGTAAAAATTAATCTTTTTTTTTTTAATAAAAAGTTATATTATTTAGAATAATATTCTCCAATAGGAGAATATTATTTTTTTAAAAAATATTCTAATTTTTTGATCGTAGTATCTTATTACAAATATTACTTTACATTGTCAATTATATTTATTAACCTAAACAATTATAATGTATTCACTTATAAAAAAATCTGAATTTGTATTGTAATTTTTTAACACGATATCAAACTATGTATACAAGTGAAAGCAAATAACAGATTTAAATTGAAAATAAATCGGAAATCAAATTTAACAGTATATTTAAAACAATATAATACATCTATTTATACAAAAATACATTTTTAACAATTTCTATGCTAATTATAAAATAATTTCTTTTTAATTTTTTATTTTGAGATTATCATTTATATAATTAAAATACTGATTTATATCGAATAATAGCAAACATATCTAGATACGAAATTCTTCAATGAACTTTCAAAGATAAATTAGATAAATTAATTTAAAAAAATACAATTATCAATGCAATGATAACATTGATCAATTACCTTAACGATATAAAAATCAATCAACGTAATTCGTGAACACTGTTATATTGTCAAAACTCAAAAATTTTGTTGGTACAGTCTGAGTAATAATGATAATACTTGCGAATGAGTAATCGTCATCGACAACCTACGTTCATTGAATACTGACCATACATATGACGTACGTTCATTTACTCGACAAGTGAAGAAGCAACAAATCACGGCAAAGAACTTACGGTCATAGAACTGACATTGACGATACTTAAAAGCAAAAACACATATATGTATATGATTTGATTTATCTAAACTCCATTAATTAAAAAAAATTTAAGTTAATAGATTAATCAAACTTCTGACAATTGAAATCATCTGAAGATTAATTTTTATCATATGAACATGAGATTATAAATGAAGAGAATTTGTGCATTCGTATTATTTGAAAAATTATAAATAAAAATTATAGAAAATTATAAAAAATTGATGAATCATTATACAAGGAACGTGCAAAATGATATTATAAATTTTAGAAAATTAACCATAAAGTCAAATATTAATAATTTCTATTATTATTATTCTAAATTATTAATTATAATTATCAAACTGATAAAATAATTCAAAATTTTTTTGATATAAGAATTATTAAAATTTATATAAAACATGTATTTTTAACAAAATTAAAATCAATAATTTGCAATTAAAATAAAACATAATATATAACATTTCCAATACTTTATTTCTGGAAAAAAAGATGCATTTGTATCGCTTTTTCATCTTAAATGAAACATCATTTATGTAGATATTGTATAATGATATAAACTGATACTTTTCTATTGTATGCTTAAAAATCGATAGAAACATGCATCATACAGTTATCAGTATTGAAAATTTACACAATACATCGATTCAACAAGTCGCGATGAAATTAAAAGATTAAGTAACTATTGTTGTTAACAATTTCGAAAGATCACTTTTTTTTCTTGACAAAATCGATTTTTAAAAATAGAGTTTCGAAAAAACCGTGGAATAATGAGAAAAATTTGATTGTATAAATAAAATAACGTCCAGTTCGATAACACAATTAAGGTTCGATCGCCTTCGATAACCGATCATGATTATAGAATCGTATGTAACAACATATTCCAAGACCGTGGTAAGAATTACATAATAAATCTATTGGTTGAAAAGGAAGACAGTGTGTCTCACGGTAACGACATGGCATAATGTCTTTTTTCCTTCTTCATTGGTGGCAATAGCTAATCGATAACTGGTTGTCGTTTATGAGCAAGGAAAAACGAGTAGTGGCGTCGTGGAAGGACGTCAATAAGTTACAGTTAGTGTTTAACAGTACTCGTTGAATGAAAATCTACAAATAAATGCGTGAACGACGACAACGATATCGAGTCGATGCATAATCGCGTATTGGTAACAGAATCAACATACTATTACGTGCATTGTGGTTGACGGAAGAAACGTAAAATATTTTTTTTTTATCTGTATCGTAAAATTATAAACGCATGATAACGTAATGGAACATTTAATGGTGAGCTAATAACAGAATCGATAAATACTATTGCGCGAGTTGTACAACCCTTGGCAGAAAGTATTCGATCATCCTTTATATCTTTCGATGCTTGTCGTTTGTTTCTACATCAACCGATATCGATGAAATTTTCAACATGTAACTGTCATAAATTTACAAAACAGATAAGAAATCTATAGACGAAGATAAAAAAATTTATAAAAAGCGACCTTTATTATTTTTTTCGTAATTCAAAATTGTAAATTTTTGTTTATATATCATTTTGTAAATTGATCTTCTTAACTTTTCAAAAAAAAAAACTTAAATTGTTTGTTCTAATTTTAAGAAAATTATTTTATTTTAAAAATAATTGAATCTTTTTCTAAAGATTATATTATAGAAAATTAAACAATAACGATTTAATTTTTGAATTAAATGTGTTAATATAATTTTTTTAAATAATTTTTTAATCCAATAAATTATTAAAAGATATTAATTGTTATGTTTGATTTTTATTAAAATTTATATATTTATTAATTATTTTTTATTTTTAAAAAATATATATTTAAATATATTTTTTTTTTCAATTATGTTATATTAAAATTTTTTAGAATTAAAGAAAAAATAATAAAAATTGGAATTTAATATTGAATATATAAAATAATAATATTCGTAAAAAAATATAATCTTTATTTGTTTTTTAATCGTCCTTGAAGACTTGAAATTATTTTACGATTATTCTCAAAATTATAAATGCCAATAATTTTTAATTATAATTGCAAAAGCATAATCGTGTTTCATAGCTCAATGACATAACACAGAAAAAATTGAACTTTCAGATAAATTGGCATAAAGTACATTGTCACGATATTTATCGTATCAGTTTAAGAGGTGCTTTCGCACTTTATCGTATCACAAAATTATCGAAGAAAAACCGCAGGAGTTCGATATGTAGATTATTCCTTATCGATCTCGTTCTAATAATAAATTTGCTACGATTGATTCGGTCTTAGAATCAGTTGACCTTTCACATTTAAAAGAGAAAAATCATTTTTTGAGTGTATAAATATTTACACATCCAAGATAAATGATTCTTTTAATCTTCTGAAAATTTAAATCTATTAATAATCATCTCTTTATAACTACGAATCAATTTCCTTATTACTCGCAATTCATTAACATTATTTCATTATTATAATCCAATAAACAATCGAGACAATGATAATTACTTAAATAAATCTTATTGCATATGTATTTAAAAAAATCTTTTCTTTTATCAGTATTTCTAATAACGCAAAAATAAATGTGCAATTCACTTTGATGCAATTCATTTCAAACAAAAAAAGATGATCTTATATCGAACAATAAATTCCAGATACACATATACATTGGAAAACACTTAATTGATAATTAATGATAGAATGAAGAACGAAATATAGAGAGTATAATAATCATAAATATTGACGCAACTTGATGACTTTTCTTATTGTTACCTCCCTTCTTTTTTATTGCAATTTTGATCGTGAATTGCTATCGCGCGAATAAAACTCAACAAATAAATTTTGTATTGTGAAATTTTTACCGAATCGCGTACACAATGACCAATGATGGTAATTGGCAGAATCATCTAAGTGATATTGCCTTATACACCTCATAATCAGTTGCGCGTTACCAGACTGCCCGGCAGCACCACCCTGTTGTGCTATTATTACACGCAGAATCAATCGAAAGTCTCTATATATTTGCATCACGCGTATCTCGTTCGTATGCATACACGTATACCAATGCAACTTACAGACGGTGGTTAATAGACGGGCTTTTGAGCTTGCAATTCCACATAATGTAATTTGTTTGATCACCCACTAGAGTATACAGGCGACGCACCTCAATTGAAACTCATGATCGAAGAACGCCCAGACTGACGCTAGTTGTTCTAAAAAAGAAGAGTCCTTGTTCGATATTCATTTTTACTATTTTCTCTTTTTCTTTTTTTTCCGTTTTTTATTTTTTTTTTCTTTGTATGATAATCTGTTCAAAATGATATTTAAAAAAGATACTTAAAAATTTGATTGATAAACTTTGCTATTTATAAATTTTTTTCAACAATAGTAGAAGAAGCTATTTTGATCCCATCCTGCATAATAATTAGAAAAAAATATATTCACGATAAATTCTCGAAAAATATAGCATTATTTAAATTACAATCTAACATATAAATATATTAAAATAAATAAATCTAAATAAATAAAAAATAAAATATAATTTATATAATTTGTTTCTTATTTATGTAATTAATTTATATAAATAAATATATATATAAAAAGAAAATATTTATTATTTTCTAATTTTCTATTTTCAATTGATTTCTATATATATATATAGAAATATATATATATATATATTATCAGAATATTTTTTTCCATAATATTTAAAATATTTAAATTTACTACAAAATTCAAAAATTTAATAAATTTCATATAAAAAAGCAATCTGTATGCATGTATGATAATAAATTGAGTTCAAATAAATTTAAAATCAGATTATGATATCAAACTAAATGTTCGCATTAGAATTAAATAATATCCGAAAAAGAATAGAAGATAACTTTGTCAAACGAAAGTTCAATCTCCTGTCTAGTTTGGTAATGATAAAACCGTCATCGAATCTAACCAATCGTCGAGTGCGTGTGAACGCAACCGGATACGCTCTCGAAAATATTTCATTCAACGTTCAGTTCTGGTGTCGCCATGTGCCAAGCATTGACCGTGGACGACGTCTAGCGTGTGTCTATAGACCTATTCGTCGTCTATTAAAAGAGTAGTAGGTTGCAGTCTCGCGATTACATATACATACCTGTAACCAGCATATATAGTAATACATGTACGATAGCACTGTCACGAGCGTAGCCCGACGACGACAACGACGTCGACGAGTTGCATGCGCGGGCGTCTCGACGCGTTTCTCAGTGACCCTCATAAAGCGTCGATTCAACGGTAGACGCGGTTAGCAACAGATTTGATCAAGATCGAATTTACCGACGAATTAAAAAGCCACCTTATCCACTGTTTGTTAAAACGGTTGGAATTTGCGTGGCGCTTCGCGCAACATGATTCCGTCTCCGTCATAATAAAATACAACGCGGCCGGAAGTGAAGTCTGCCACGTAAGAAGTGGTTAACATTTTCATCGGTTACAACGACGTGAGACCATTACGAATCGAATTTCAGAATTATTTCATAACTAATGGCGACTTGCCCAATGTCTCATTGATTGGCAACGATGATAAAGAATACATGGAAACAACATTTGAATTTCTAGACCTTTTTGGCATGCATCACCATTCTGCTATCCTTCCTCCGTTTTTGCTTTTTCTCTTATATGCGAACTAACTATGCGAACTAATATTAATAACCTTTGTTTCGTTTGTAGTACGTTATTTATAGAAAAATTCAATAATCGCGTGGCAAGAACGTGTACTTTAATGCGAAACCGGCTACTGAGATTTAATTCCCCTTCGCTGCGTGAATTTAATTGTCACGAAAAAAAAAGATGACTGAGATGCATTATCTAAAATATAAAGAAGGTTTAAAAAGGACATGCGGTCTTATGTAGGTAAGAGCAAAAAACCGCACATAGCAACAACCATTCGTCTCGAATATACGAAAAATTTTTATATCAAATAATGTATTTCACAGATAATTTTTTTTATTCTTCTGATTTTTTTAATATGTTCAATAATTTTTAAAACAAAATCTATAAAAAAGATTAACATACGGACGATGAATGATAACAATTAAATCGATGAATCATAAATGTATCACAGAGAAAAAGAAAAGAAAAAAATATTCTTACTTCATCGATTTAATAAAAAAAATATAGCATGAAGAGAAGCAACATCCTACTTTAGATTATGTGAGAATGATTATATATGATGCAACGTTTCTAGCGGAAATTTTATCAAAAAGATTTATAGATGAATTTATAAAAATACTAAAGATATTTTTTGCCGCGCAACCTTAACCTCTCGCGCACACAAATTACACAGCTTAGTTCGCTGCATCAGTGACCTGAGCAGTGAAAGTTCTTTTGTTTACTTGAAAATCACTATTTCATACAATTACATGAGTTTCTTTCATATTTCGAAATCATATTTCGTATAAAGACAAACGTGTGTAGTATAAGGTGAGTATATGTACCATCAAATGATCAATTAGAACCTAACCTCTTTAATTAACGCATATATATTCAAAAAATCTTTCCTTTGAAAAATGTATAATGAATTTATTATTACTGGCAACAGAATAAAATATGCAAAGTAAATTGAATGATACTAAAGACAATAAAAGCATGGTGAAGCCATTACGAGACTAAGCCAGTTATAATACATAGTTACAACGAGTGCAATACTGCAAAGATCTGGATCATATTTAACTGTAAAAAGATGAAATTTTACATATTTTTGAATTTTAATTTTGATTTCGCATGAATTTCTATTATATAATTCCAAATACTGCATAATATAAAAAGAATTATTTAATATAACGTTAACATTTCATTATAAAAAAATTAATACGACCAAAATAATATCAATATCATAAATGCTAAAAAATATTATATATATTAAAATAATAATCTGGAAATTATACATAATCGATAAATATGTTGTAACATGTAAAGATGATACATCGAATGAATTTGTTATACGATCGATTATAACTTTCACGAGTGCGAGTTCTTCTTGTTCACTACTTTACGCTGCACTTATATACGCGTCAAATCACGTCTAAACATTGCGTTAAGATAAGCACACGTATCTTTGATTCATATACAATATTGTTTGTGTCACGAATGCGTTCGATCCCGTGGAGCTCACGTGCCGTAAATTATTCGGTGAGAATAGCAGAGCAGCCGTGTTGCAACGCATGCGCATGCTCGCACTCAAAGCAGAAATTAAACTGTGGATCGCTGCGATCGAAATAACTCGCGACGGAGAACAGGTTTCCACGGATTCCTACGATAGAATTTGCACCGTAGATAAATCTATGGATTCACGATATTAAAACAAAAATTTTTTTATTATTGATTGTATTCTCTTTTAAATTTTGGATTCTAACGTGTTTGTTATATAATTAGTTCATTTTAACATAAAATATCTATGTATCTATGTATCGGCATAAAATTTTTGCAAAGAATTTAAATAAATTATTGTTTTTCAAAAAATTATATATATTCTATTATTACATTTTTATAAAATAACATTTTCTGCTTAATTTTTAATATAATTTAATAATTAGCAGCATATTGCATATACTACGAAATAGAATCGACACTAATCAAAAATTAGATTATACAATGTCTAAAAAACTCCACGGTCATCTACCTCTTTCTATCTCAGTCTATCTTGAACATCTATTTTCAGGTCACATCGTGCGTATACTACTATTTCGTATTTCATTCGCATATATTACGCGTAGATATACCTATAGGCTTACGTTGGCGCACAGTTTCACGTCAGCCGAGTGGAACGAAACTTAATTGCATTTTCACCCAAGTTGCTGACTACGAACAGATTTAATTCCTAACCTCACTTTTTATTCTTTTTATTTGTTCTTCTCACCGAGAATGATGAAACTCAGACAGAGCGTCATGATAAGCATTCTCTTTTTAATCTATCTTTCTCTTTCACTCTCATATTTTGTGACAGTGTCGGCCCTGAATCGGTCTTTACCTGCGGCCTCCGTAGTGTCCGTGGCAACGAGCTCACGCGAGTCCGAACAAAGGCGAAGAGGCGGCTGCGTGTTGATAGTAAGGGTAAGGAAGAAGGGGAGGAAGAAGAGGAGAAGTAGGAGGCGATAACAGCCGATATACTCTTCGTTCCGTGTACAGACGGCGTTGCTATCGCGGAACTCTCCTCGCTTGGAAACCACTATCGTAGCACCAACGCACCTTCTTCCATGTTGCATGCATGCAAATTCAACGCCAAGTACCACTAGCATTGACGTTCACTTACGACAAATGCAACACAACACGCCATATCCAAGCACAAGAAAAAGATGTCACCGGTAACCGTGCACTCGCATCGGGTTTTCACGTATCTTACGGCACAACCTCCGGTCCAGGACTGATGCACCACAGCTACAACGCGCACGGACCCTAGTCACGGTTACCACAAGAAAGAGAAAGAGAGAATCGTGACGCGCGATGCTCGGTCAGGCGCCATTTACAGAAACGCACGCATCGCTACTAGTTCTCTCTAACTCTATGTCTATCTCACTCTTACTACTTTCATTTCCCCCACTTATCTACTCGCAACGTATCTCCCTCTCTTTACTCTAGTTCCATCCTTTTTTATCTTATTCTTTCTTCCCCCCCTCTGACGTATCTATCCGACCTATCCCAATTACAGCGAACGTCCTTGAGGTGACTAACACCTTGTCGTCCACTGCTTGTGGGAACGAAGAGGGATGCATGAAAGCGCTGTTGAAGAGGTGGAAAAGATGGTGATAGTAGTGGAAATGATGGAGGTGGTGAAGAAGAAAAAGGAGGAGGTGAGTGGAACCACCAAACCCTCGTTGTTGAGAACACGCGTGACGAGAAACTATGCTTTGATGTTAGTTGGAGAACAAAGACAGAAAGAAAAGAGCGGCGAATGCCGCATGTAACGCTTAGTCTTTCTTGAAGCTGTAAGTAAAAGGAGAGGGAGTAGGATGAACCATGCTTCTTAAGTGTCCGTACGTGAGAACGAGGAGGTTATTCACTGTTCTACGGAAATGTTCGAGCATGATGATGTTGCCACAGTAATGTGCCTTTTATAATCTCTGATAATTATATGAATTCATTCGTAATATTTATGATATTAATATAAATTATCAATAAGGCAATAAATACTACAGTTTTTTTAATTATTTATTTTATATACTTTTAATGATTATGATTTACGCTTAAATAACATTGAATTATTTAATAATTGATTTTTATTAAAAATACCTTTCCCTTTTTCTGAGAATTATTAGTTAAACTTGTAATGCGCACCCCTAAATAATAATTGTAGCATTGTTATATATATATTTTTTTTTGTTTAAATACGAAACAAGCGAATGTATTAATAAAATTTCATTTGTCAAGCGATACATTACCATATTTACATTGTATCTACATCATCTAACATTTTATTATGTTATATTCGTTTAATAATGTGATTAAGATAGTTTGTGGAAGGACTGTGCAGTAATAATACACGCGAAAATAGCGATAATAATGTATGCCTATCATTACAACATACTTTGCTTCTACGATTTCCGCCGTATCTTATCCCGCAATTGTATTTTACTCAAATGAGATAAATGCGATACATTACTGTAATGCCGATTGATTATTATTACAAGAGTCGTAGTGTTCGGAATCGACTATTTATTGCTCCTAGGAATTTATGTTTCTCTGGAGATTCTTAATACTGACTTTTCTCCGAAAAATCACAGAATTTAATTTCATTCTTTTGTCTTTTTTTTTTTTTTCATTTGTTTAAATATTCATAAACTTGATTCATGTAATTGTTCCTCGAAAAACATTTGAATTAATTTCCAGTACTACTGGATTATCGAATGACAATCATATATTTTGAATAAATTTTTTAGATTATATTATACGATTTTACTATTTCTTTTTTGTCTTCCAAACAAGCGACGCACGAACCTCCGGACGTTTCATCGAATAAGCGCAAATTCACACACATATTAATTCTACTTTCGAAGAAATATTTTTTTTTTTTCTTTTCATTTTATACGAGGTACGCACAACAACATTCGAGCAACGTGCATGAGTCAGCGACGCGCGCTCAACCGAATACGCACGTTAAAAAAAAAGAAAGAAAAAAACAGAGGATTCTCACACGTGGAAAAAGCATGACCTATAACGCACGTCGCTGTTACAATGAACAAGTGGTATCGTAGATTACAATATGGTACTTGCTCAGTCTACCCGTTTGTGAGAACAGACAAAGAGGAGATAAGATTGCCGCTTTATGCTTAAACTAATTGCGCGCTGACAATATTTAAAATTACCGAGATATAAGCGAGAGTCGCGTTTTGCTTTTCTTTTTCTCGCAGCATTTCAATCGAATACTGGCTGTTTTAAAGACCAGCAGATTTCCAGAAAAAAATCTATCTTCGCGATTAATGAGAATTCTAAAGCAAAACCAGAATTCTCTCTCGCTTCAATTTTCATTCTAGATATAACACAGTAATAGTAGGGTACTTTTACATAGCACGGAACATGTTTATTATATTTCCACTTGTGTTTTTATTCTGTTAATTTCTCATATAATACTAACAAAACATTTAATTACAAAACATGGTACGGGTGTGTATTGTATTTTCTTTTTGTATGTATTATGTATGTGTCATATGTAAGTATGTGTATATATGTATCGTGTGATGAAAGCATTAATTATGCGTCTCTATGTGGTATGCATATCATCTGGTTAATGTAAATATTACGATTATTTCATAAGTTCTCTACAAGTAGATGGATTTTATAACGACAATTTACACGCTGAACGCGTGCAGTAAATACGTCCCATTTGCCCGCAGCGTCTCTTCGTTTAATTTTACATTCATCACGACTTCGTCTTGTATGGGCCTACGACCAATTCTTTTCTATAATCTATTCCGATGAATATGCAAACGCAAAAGAGATAGAAACGCTACTATAGTATGCGATACAATAATATATAATCGTATCTCAATATTAATCAATATTATAAATAGTTTTTAATAATTATTTGTCCAAACACTGAATATTTTACAACAGCCATCGATCTCAACTATTCATAATTCTATTAAACAGTTTGCAACTTTTACAGTTTCAATTTTTTTTTTTTTTTAATATTATGCGTAGCGTGTCTGATCCAATATCATATCAATAATAGGGATATATCATAAATTTTGTAATTTGCTAAAAAATATTCTCTAAAAAATATGTTGACCTAAAGATTATTATGACTGATAATCACAGACAATTTTTTTCAATTTTCCTTTCATTCCTTTTTCTTTCTTTCTTTCCTTTTTTTTTTTAATTTTTAAATTTTTCAATAGTATTTTTTTTATCTTTCTTTTGCTGCCTCTTCTTCATCATCTTCGTATTCTTCTTTTTCTTTTAAACAAGTACAATATTCAAAATTCTACAATTCGTTTAAACGTTAGAATAATACTATTTTTTTTTTTTATTTATACATGATTTAAGAAGCGTTTTACATTTCAATCTTTTTTTCTTTTAATTACTTAATTTTACGAATAAAACGAAGAACCCAAAGACTCGAAGAGATGATTCTCGTTTATAAGAGGATGCAACGCTGCGATGTTTTTGAAATTGTCGTAAAAAGTATTAACGGGCACCGTACAGTTCCATGAATAACTTAACCACTCGTTTCATTATCACACCAAACTAGTAAATATCCAACACTTTCATTACCTAAAGCAAATTTATCTCGAGGTAAAGTATACATATACATATTCAAGTTCGAAGATTATACATATATATTTATGTATATATATATATATATATATTTGTTTCTTTTTCTCTAACGTCAAAAATTTTTGCTCTTTTTCACACGAATCACTTTTTAAAGGTGCTGACGGGTGTATTTTAAACAAACAGTGCACAATATGAGTGGTAGTGTATTATGCTATCTTTTCATGTAGATTATAATTAATTGATAATACTAATAATAATCATAATAATGAAGGCTGGATGCGTAATACTAAGGATCTTGTACACATTTCGTGAATTAGGGAATCATTTAAAAAGATACAGAGTATGTTTCAGAAAAGCGCTCGACAAACTCTGAATATTTTTTTTATCAGAGAAGTATACATAGAACATAATTTTCCGTATCATACGGACGCTAAAATCTATATTTTTTGTTTTTCTTTCTTTTAGAGCATAAAATATTTTATATATGGAGATTTTATAAATAAAAAAATAATTAAAAAACAGTGTTCTTAATTTATCTACTGACACGTGTAAATATATACCCATTATAAATTATTGTTACAATCACCACAATTATTATAATTTGTGAATGGGAATATGAAGTATAGTAAAATACATCGCATATATTTCATAATCCCAAATAGTTCGTGATGATATTATGTAACAATTACAAGAATGCATTTTTTTTTTTAAAGAGAAAAGGATGTTCTCTTCCCTCCCTCCATAAAAAAAGTTGTCATTCGTATCTTTTCAACAATATTAGACCATCATGTGCACCATGTTCTCTAAATCATGTTTAATGTAATTAGTACATCTCGTTAACCCTAAAACCGTCATCCATAAGTAATAAATATCAATAAAATATCTAACATTGCTATTATATTTTCAAGTAAATTACTTTTCTTATGTCATATTACTTTTTTTTACAGATTAAAATTAATTAATTAATTATTATATTAACAATATTCATTTTCCAATAATAGTCACTAATTATTGGTAATCATAATATTAAAAAAAGAGAGAAAAAAAAAAAAAAAAGATTCAAAATACCTAAAAAATGGCAATTTCTCGTGACCAGAACAAGTTTCTATTTCTTTCCCTTGTTTTATAACTTTTTACAAATCAGCATACGCATTTTGTACCAAACCAGGCCGATTAAAATGTTGCACGAACGACAAATATTTACGTGCTCAAATAATGTTCCTGCCATCATTTACTTCTTTATATTATTTCGTTAAATAAATTCGCGATCAATATTCATCGTATAACGCATTTCTTATTATTATCAAACTCTTTCGCTGCCACCTACTATTTCTTACTCTAGGCCATTTTTTCGTGTAAAGTGCACTTAACGGTGTCCATGGAGCACCAAATTTAAGGGACAACCACCTCGGCAGAAATTGATTAACCGCACTAAAATACTTTATCATAGCTTAATGGATGCATAGACACAATTAGTTTTTTTTTTTTTTCAGTTTGAATATAAGTCATCGGGGTATATCTAAATCTATCACCGGGTTTAAAGCGTAGGTACATTAAAGGTAAGGCAAAACTGCATTTCACAGAAAGGTGCTTTTTACGGTATACAGTGATGTATCCGTAAAAATCTGAAATATATTCCTATAAAGAACATTTATAACTTTTCCCAGTGTAGGAAAATATCACAAACATTTCCTAGAAATATTAATATTCTAGAAAAGTTTACTTGAAACAATGATCTAATTATCTTTTTACATTCTGTTAACATAATTGATCACGTGATTATATATGCCTCTTACGAATCGTAGAAAAATTTCAGACAGAAATCACATAAAAATTATGATTAATCTCTTATACATGAGCAGTATGCTATTAAGTTTTTGTAAAATAAAAGGTTTTTTTTTTTTTCTAGCGATTCATATTATTTAAATACAAAAATAAAGTAATAAGATTAATATTGTAATATTGGCAAGGCGGAAGCACAAACGTATAGGTGCATCGTTTAAAAATCTATAAAAACATATCAAAATAATATTGCGCGTACATAATCCTTCATTTAAAATAAACGAACAGGCTTCAATTTCTGTGGGAAACAAATCTTTGTTCCCCATTTGTTTCATTTTTATCTTTTTTTTTTATCTTTTTTTTTATCACTACTATAAGACTTAAAATATCATCAATGTCTGCCAAAGTAGGTACACCTTCAGACAGTATCCCACGCTAGGAAACTGTTCCTTTTTGCCATTCTCTTCCCCCCCTCCCCCTCTCTCTCATTTTTTCGCGCGCGCGCGTTCTTTCTTTACTTCTTAACATCTATGTTACTAACTTAAGTTAAATTGGTAGCTGTACTTACATCAAGACAGTATCTAATCTAACAATTACATATTTTACAAGAACATTTGAAATCTGGCCCTACATCAGACATGAAATGTCACAAAGTTAGTCGTACACTGTACACTAAATTCTAAATTTACATAAAATATTAAAAAATATTTAATTGTATGTCATTACATATAAAATCGAAATTTACAATAAAATTGTGTGTTTTATATCTTACAAATTTTTTTTCTGAACATGAATATTTGGTATTTATCACGTAGTAAACGTGTTTCTATATTCAATAGTTTCTATATTCAATATTCATATATTGACAAAAAATGTAAATGACAGTCATGGAAAGTCATTAATTTTCTTTTATAAATACATATTATTTTTGTGCTGTATTTATATTTTATTATTACTCAATTTCATACTTGGTCCAATTATGCATTAAAATTCTTAAATATATAACTCAAAATAATTTATGTAAAAGAGAACTTTATAAATGCTTTTAGCTTATGAATAATATATAAATATAAACTAAAAACATTTTCGATTTAGTGTAAAGTGACGATAACTCGTACACTTAAGCCTCAATAGTAGATAATAAGTAGAGTCTAGAAGACGTGCATAAAAGCACAGGCGTGGATAACACTTTCATGAGCCTTAACGTGAGCGTGATGAAGCACGCGAGACTCGTTGGGTACGAAAGCAGGACATGTTCAATCATTTATTGCTATAAGTATACCCCTTAAATCAACTACGAAGTGTAGCTGTTTAAAGTAACATTGTCATAACGCGATGTTTCATGTACTATATCTGGCCTTCTAATATTTTAAATGTATATCTATTTCCTTTATAGTAATAAAAAGCTGCAATCTCTGAAAATAGTTTGATGATTAAATGAATAACGTTCAATAAAATGAATCCTATTCCAAAGCGCACATAATTATAGCACATTATTTTTTTGCTGTGCCGGTTGGCTGCTTACGATAGCTGTATATGCAGTCTCAATTGAGGTATTTACGACATCTGCGGGAACCGCAGGTACATGGAATCTTGATATCCTCGAAAGGAAATTTGTAGTCATACGTTAACTCTTCTCCTTGATTAATGCGACGGAGAGCGAAAATTAAAATGTGTTTCTTACCTAAGATGTCCACTACACGCGAGTAACAATTTGGCTGAAATATGATTTGTAAATTATAAATTAATTCAATAAAATTTTAAGTATGGATTATTATAAATAAATATAAAAAATACTTTGCTTTTTTACAAAATATATGTAATTCATTAAATATGTAGATACCTCGCATGAATGATTAATGAATCTAGCTGCATTTCCTTTCATTGTAGCATCAACGACTAAGTGGTCATCGATTTTAAACATGTAACATCCTATATTTTTACTATCATAATATTTCTCTCGTTTATCAGTTAACGAAGCTCGAATTACCTATAAAGATTTATAAAATATTGTTCAAGAAAATTACACACAATATATTAATAACTAATAAAAGAGATTATATAAATAACAACACGTTTCTACACACCTCGCCGGCATACTCAATAACCATCTCTCCAGCTTCAATATCTCTCAAGCAAAATAAACCCCTACCATGTATATGAGAATGATACACTCCAACTGATTCTTTCGATGTTTCTTTAAGTATTCTAAAGCGCATTGCCATTGGTAAATTTGTGCTTGCCACTCGCCTACAATAATTTAAAAAAAATATAATGAAATTAAAACAAAAGATGAAAATATTGTATCAACAATCTTTAAATAATATTATTAATATATGTTATTTATAACTTAATTTAAATTTAGAAAGCATATCTTAAACATTCATTGTAACATCATTAAGCTAGACTATAAGTTCACTTATTTTTTTAGCTAAAAAGATACAAAAAAAAATAAAAACTTGAAATTTATTTTAATCTATAACGTATTAACATCATTATTTTATATATCATCTTTTTGAATTTTATAAATTAACTATTTAACAACAACTTATGAAATATTATTAATATAAATTTATGAATTAATCTAATAATAAACGCTTAATATATAAAGTTTTCTTAATAGTTATATTCATCTAAAATAATTATAAAATTTATATTTGTTTTTACCTGGACTCAGCTTCAGAGATAGCAATCATTTTTGGCTGTTGTCTGTGCCTCGATGCAAGCCAACTAAACATATCATGAACTTTTCTTCCTTTAAACGGTTCAGCGCGAGCAGCACCATTATCGCATGCCTTTGGTAAATCATTTTCTATTTCTCCTGGCTTAGGCGGTGCTAAATTATGAAATCGGGGTTTATATTTAGTGCATCTATTTACATTCGGTAACTGTTCAATCAGATACACCGTAGCATTATTATCCAAGCCTAAATTTTCAATGAGAGGATTATGAGGCAACGGAGGTAAATTATGAGCCTTTCGAGCATTTTGCACGGCTCGAAATACAGTTTCCCATACTTCAGCCATTGAGGAAGCGGTATGAGTGAATCCATCCTGTGATTTTATTTCGTACATCAATGTCGGTCCCTTTGAAGTGTTTCTCGGTGTTTGTAGATTTGGTAAAGTTGGCTTTATAGATTTAATAGACTTACTAATCATTCTTGGCTTTTTAACAGCAACTGGTGGAGTCTTGGTTTTTAACATGTTAAATTTGTTATCGATTGGTTTCATTTTTTCCTCAATTTTATTCGTTTTCAACGTGAATGTTTTTATCGGTAACAATTGCAAAGAAGCTATTTGTGGTACTTGTTTTGATGGCAATATTTCTACAGATGTTACTTGTGGAGATTTCTTATTTTGTGTCATTGCTTTCATGTTATGTGTAATTTTATAAGAGCCATCTTGCAATTGCTTTTGTAACACTATTTTTAACGAAGCGTTCTGTAATTTCTCTTTGTCCAGTTCCAACTTCAGATTTTCTTTTACTTTTTCGATCGCTTCCGTATTTAATTTCAAAGTTTCATTTATGTTGTTTATAGTCGTTTCCGGTTTCTTCATTGTAGGGGCTACTGCTTCAACAATTTGTTTCTTAGATTCTGTAATCTTTTGTTCTGGTTCTGCTGGTTTAATTACTGGTTTCGTTGGCTCTTCTATAATCATTTCTGTTTTTTGCATGGCCTTTGTCGTGTCCTGTTTCGGAGTTACGGCTTGCATAGGTAATACTCTATTCATCGGTCGACTTGTTGGTACATTACTTGTAGACATTGTAATTTTATTTTGTACAGCCGAGCTGGCAATCACTGGATTGTTACTTGTACTTATATTAATATTGTTTGAATTCGGTATAGTACTACTATAATTATTATGCACATTATTTACATCATGATTTAACTTATTTACAACTATATCCCTTTGAGTTATACAATGATTAGGTAAGGGGGGTATTTTAGATGATATGCTAGATTTTATCATACTGGTATTTTCTGATACATGTTTTGAGTCAAAATATGGTCGGACGTTAGTATTCATCTGTTCCGAACCAAATAATGGTTCTGTAATTTTCCATGGTCCATTATTAGGTTGCATAATAGAGTTGGAAACTGGACTTGGGCGTACAGCTACCCTTGGTATTGTTGGTATTGAGTTTTGCAACAACTTAGGAGGCGATGTTACTCTTACTACAGCATGAGGTTCAGATAAACATGTATCTGGTAGCTGTATTGATGTCACTGGTTCTACAACATTTTGACATGATACAGGCAATATGGCATTACAGGTAGTTGAGGCAAAGGTTTGTTCAGATGTTGCAGAAATATTAATTTGTGGCGTTACAGGTTCTGGTATAGATGTTGATTGATTTACAACGACATAACCACCGGGTACTGTAGGTATATCGGAAACATTTCCTACATTAGGTGGTAAGGTAGAAATATTAGATATATTTTGAACAGTAGGTATCGCCGATATATTAGTTATATTAGAAGTACTAGGCAATGTAGGTGCATTGGATATATTAGACATATTAGATACACTGGATATATTAGATACACCAGGTACACTAGATGCGGTAGGTACGTTAGATATACCAGATGCATTAGGTACATTTGATACACTAGATACATTGGATACACCAGGTGCATTAGATATACTAGGTGCACTGGGTATGTTAGATACACCAGGTGCATTAGGTACATGTGGTACACCAGGTATACTAGGTGTATTAGATGCATTGGGTATACTAGGTACGCTAGGCACATTAGATACACTGGGTATTGTGGGCACATTAGATATATTTGATATATTTGTTATGCTTGATATATTGGATACGTTAGATACATTGGATGCAGAGGGTACAGCAGATATATTCGGAATAGCGGGTACAGCTGGAACATTAGGTACATTGGTTACACTAGGTACATTAGGTATGCTAGCTATGTTGGTTACATTGGGTACATTGGATACATTAGCAACGTTTGGTACACTTGGCACTCCAGGTACTCCAGGTACTCCAGGTACATTTTGTACAGATTGCACTGCTGTTACAGTGGGAACACCTGGAACAGCCTGAACATCTACAATAGGTTCCATAAGTTTAGAAGCTTGAAAAACTTGCGTTGTTGTTTGATAACTGCTTGCTAACACTTGTGGTACTGTGCCAGTCATAAACTGACTGGAAGACATTACTGTGTTGCTTACAATAGTTTCCAAACCATAATACATTGGTTGATTTGAAAGAAACATACTGCCTGTAGAATCTGTAAACATTTCTAGTGTTGGTGTTGAACTTAATAATAATTGTTCAGATGATATAACTCCACATTGAATTGCACTAGGTTGTTGCTGTATAATTGTTCCAAGAACTGTTGGTTGTGTTTGAGCAATTTGTACACCAGGCAATATTGATATACCTCCATTTTGTAATGCCAATAAGTTATCAGAAGATGCTTGTATGTATGCACCAGGAACTAAATGATTAGTTGTTATAAACTGTGGTTTAAATGCAGTTTCATGTTGACCTCCAATTGTTGTTACATATTGAAGATTTTGTCCAGATTGTTGTTGCAATGTCTCAACATATGCAGACATGATACCAGGAGATGCTTGTTGTAATATAACAGTTGGCCCACTTGGTCTTTGAGTTTGTTGCAGTTGTATAACTGGAGTATTATTTTGCATTGGTTGAAACCTAGCATGTCCATTATGTGGCTGTATAGTATTTTTCACAATCTGTGTTTTTATTCCTTTCGTTCGAGATTTTGGCGCTCTTGGAGATTTTGATTTAGCTAATTTTGTTATCTGAATATTTGCTTGTGATTCATTAGTTGCAGTTTGAACACCTGTAGAAGAAAATGTAGGTGATACTTGTGGACTTGGAACTGTTTGAGAACTTGCACCATCTGGAGAATTCATGGGTGTATTAATGATATTTTGTGATATACTAGAATCACTTGCAACAGATGGTGGATCTGTAATTTCTGTTATTTGAACAGTACTTTCTTGAGGTAATACTGAAGCATTTGGTAATGTAGTTGTTGTTCTCGTATACTGTGTTTGTACAATCATATCATTAGATGTTAATACTGTTTGATGAACAGTTTCCACAGTAGCATGTGTATGAATTTGTGGTGTAATAATTGCTTGTGCTATTGGTTCGATTTGAATAGCTGGATGAGGTGATGGTACAGAAGCTTCTAAAGGAGAAGTAGCTTGTATATCTGGATAATCAGATGAAAGAGTATGTCCTTCAGATGGAGATAATGTTATAAATTGTGGAGATACAGAGCTAATACTTGGAGAAAATCTAGAATCAGGTGATGCTAATTTATTATCCATAGTTTCAGAATCACTATCGCTTGTTATCATGATATCACAATTTGTCAAATGTCTATTATAACTATCTTGTGTTCTATATGTACAACGACATCGTTTACAAGTTACAGGACGATCTATATGATCAAATGGTGCATCACATTGAGAAGTAATAGTAGTTCTTTCACTTTCAACATGTTGTGGTGATATGCACTCATCATCACTAGAAATATCATCTGCTCCATCTAATTGTGGAATTTCTAAATTCAATTTTAAATTATTTTCTTTAAAATTAGTTTGTTGTATTGCATATTTTTGACAATTAGAAAAGTCATCATTTTCTTTAGTCTTTTGTGACTTATCATTAGATTTTGTAATATGTGATCTAATAAATCCATATATTCGTTTTGATCTTAAAATATTATTTGAAGATTTCGTACAAGGATTAAATTCTTTTTCAGAAAACGAAGTAAATTCGCTACTGTCACACGAAGATTCATCGTTGATACCATCTAATTGCGGGATTGATAAATGTTCTGCCATACGTAATGCTGTAGTTTTTTCTTCAATATTATATTCTGGTGAACTGCATTCGCTAGCACTGCTTGGATCGGCAGGCCCATCAACTTGTAATATCCGCGGCTGTTGCCTCGCGTGCCAAAAAAGTCGTTTATGTTCTTTAGTTTCTTCACGACTAGTAGATATTACTCTACGATTAATACCATTAGCATCTTCAATACAATATTTTAATTCTCGCATAGAATCAGATAAAATGTTAGGTGTATTTGCTCTGCCCACAGTAACCATGATACTTTCTGGAATTCTTAATTCATGTAATGTAGGTGGCCGTTCATTTTGTGAATCTAATACCATTACGCTTGTTTCGTTCGATTTTGTGATACTTGAATTTCTAGATAATTTTCTTCTTTTTATGCTGGGACCATAAGTACCATCTAATTTACAACTCCAAGTTAAACTACAAGATCGTTGATGATGTCTTTGTCCTCCAACAATTAACGGACTATTTGACATTACTTCCGATTTAGATCGTTTTAATTCTCTACCTCCCCGTTTTTGATTTTTGGAACTAAATAAGTCATCCATTAAATCTTGAACAGAAGTTTTAGTTTCTAAATGAACCCATAAATCATTATGTGGTCCTAATTCTACTAAAGGGGGATCTATTTTAGAAACTTTACTTTCAGGTGGTTTTATAATTTCATCTACTTCAGATGCCAACATATCATCTTTAAATAAATCAGCTGCAAAAGTACCATCATTTTTTAAGTCCATTGCCAAAAAATCTTCATATGTCATTTTTGGAAATATATCTTGCATAGAAATACCATCTAATAAATCATGTGGCAAATCTTCAAATATAGCTTCCTTTAATTCTGGTGGTAAAAGATCTGTATTATTTTGTTCTGCTAGATTTTCATCAACTTCTTTATTACATACTGCATCAATTAAAGCATCTAAAGTTTGTTTAATAACTAAATATTCAGTTTTTTGTATATTTAATATATCTTCTTTTTCTTGTTCTTTAGAATGATCAATAGTTATATTGTTTTCTATATCGGAAGAAACTTCTGGTACATATACTTGTATATATGTTCTAATATAATATCTTACAATTTTAAAAGGATTTACTGTAGACCAATATAATCGAGAACATTTATAATCGCAAGGTATAATTTTTTCAACCGTATCGGAATATTCAGGTATAACAGTACCTAAACAATCAATCATCAATGAACCTATCATAACTTTTACTTTACTTGGTTCTGCATATTTTTTTTTCTTACGATCTAATTCCACGTATACTGGTCTTCGTAAACTAAATTCATTTTCATTTTGTAATGTTTTATCAGTGCAGTTATTTAAATGCAAAGAACAAAATACTGTTTTATCGTCATTGAAAGCAAGTCCAACATTTCTTGCACAAGGATAATGAAAGGTACTGTTACAATTTTTCGCGCAGCAACCAACACTGGCTCCTTTCTTTCCGCATTCTGAACAACGAATTAACCGACCTCTTGAAATAGCACTATGAACATTCTGTAAAGAACCATCAATTTCTTCAAATACTTCATTAGACCAAAGTGCACAATTTGAATGCAACCATTCATTTTGGCCGCAATATAATAACCGTCCTTCTTTTGTTTCTGGACCATCACCTAAACCTTTGCACAAACAACATGATCTACTATCTTCAACATGAACATTATATAAATTTGCTGTTTTGGCTGCAATTGCTTTTGGTGCTTTCATTACTTCTTCTTTCCATATTTCTAGTATAGAATCATCAAGTTTTGTAATTAAACTATCATCTTTATTAACATCCTTGGCAGCTGTTAATGCATCACTTTTTCCATTATTTTTAATATTTTTTGGACTAAACCATGGAAAAACTTCTCGTAAAATTTCATGATAAGCTTCAGTAAGTTCCTTGGTTTCAGTATAATTAATTACATGTTCCATATCACAATGAAATTGAGATAATGTTTTATATTCATTATTATTAACTTTTCGTTTTACCGACATCAATGTAGGCGAAGGTCTAACAATAATTTGTTGATCCAAGCAATTGCATTCTATATCATTTGAATTATTACTTGAATTTTCTTGAATTACCGAATCCTTTTTATCATTATCTTGAGTATCTTTTATAGCACAATTTTTTACTCGGACAGAACATTCTTTTAAATGAAATTTTTGTCGAAGGCGTCTCAAACCTCTTCTATTAGTGCAATCATTTTGTTGATCTTCATCCAATTTATTTATTGAATCAGATTTTGAATTATTATTATGTCCAAATTCTATATTTTTATTCTTTTCACTATTGCCTTCTTCAATTTCTTCTATATTGGGACTTTCTTTGATATTTGAATCTATTTTTTCATTTGAAAAATCCAATTTTTTCCCATTAGAAACAGATCTACATAAACATTCTTTCCTTGGACTCCATTTTAATGCAGCGCAAACTTTTTTATTCTTACTTAACGATTTTATAACTCCTATGAAACCAGCTTTAAGTTCAGCTTCTATGGCATTTCTCCAAACGGAATTAGGATTAGAGGAACATTGACTGCATGTAAATTCAATAGTATCAGGTAAATAACTAAGAATTTGATAACGTTCATCAGAAAGCCCTTCACATTGAGCATGTACCCAATAAGAACATTCACTACATTCCATCATCTGAAAAATAAAATATAGAATTAAGAAAAATTTAATTATTATTATAGTTATTATTCTGAAAAAAATTATATAATATATTTTTGTAAATTTGTATTTATCTGTACTCAGATATGAATTTTTACAGTAACACATGTAAACATATATTTATTAATTTGTAGAATAAAATATATACTTACCTTTGTATCAAAATCGTTTTCATTGTAACATCTTTGACATAAAGGACAGTAATTTCCTTGTTGACGTAATTTAAAACACATGGAGCATAATGGTAAATTGCCCACATGAACATTAACTCCTTCACTACCACAGCTCTTACACTTAACACAGCTTTGACACACATAAGGTCTTTCAGGACTATAAAGTCTCGCACTAACACCAGATTTTGACAAACACGAATGGTGAAATGATTGACGACAACGAATGCAAGACAATTTTGGACCAGATCTTAGATGGCAGGATTGGCATATTGTACATCGGGGACAGCACCAGTTTGGTTGAGCACAAGCATTCCATTCACTGGGTTCCAAACAAAAGGCATGATATGGCTCACAACAGCATTGACAGTGGATGAGCTGGAAAGATTTTTTAATGTACAATTATATATAATTCTATTCATATATACATTACTTACTGGTTCTTTTCCAGCACTTCCACAAAGGTAACAAATAGCAGGAATATGAAAGAGTTCTGAACCAATAAGGGCAAAACCTTTTGCTCCAACTTCTGTAGGATCATACTGTTCCCAAAAGTCTATAGATACTGTGTGTAATGTATCATTATTTGATTTAGATACCTGTAATGATTAATTTTTTTTGAAAACTACAAATATTAATATAATAAAATTTTAATTATTATATTTGCTTACTTGAAAATTTGATGTTGATATATTTTGTTGTGATTTTCCTCTCTTAGAATGAGGTTGTTGTGTTATACTAGCAGTATTATGATTTACAATATTTTCATCATTATGTTTTTGTGATTCTTTCTCTTTTGTTTCATCCTTTTTCTCTATCCTATCATTTTCCTTTAAAGTTTTCGGAATGTGCTTATTGCTTTCAGTACCTTCTTTTCCATCTATTGAAGGAAAAGTGGCAATTGGTTGACCAAGAGCAACACTTGCACTTCGACAAACATGTTTCACTCTTGGTCCCTTCAATTCAAGTCTCTGCCTTAAAGGTTGTGGACATTGATTTAAAGATGGTACAGAGAATATTGGATTTTTCAATTTCTTTCTTACTTTTATCCTATTGTTTTTTCTTCTTTTTTTATTAGGTGATATATTCAGTGATGAGTCAACTATAAATTTATGAATATTAGAAATTGTAATATGCATAAAATAAATTATAAGAATCATTATCTTACATTTGTCTAATTTTGTATATAGAAAACCGCCTGTGCCTTGAAAACTGGTTTTTTGACCTATTTCTATATTTCTCCAACTCATAGCTGATTTAAATAAGTTCTTTTCTGAACTATCTTCTGCAGGCCAACCTAACTTAGAAGATATTAATTTTTGTCCTTGATTATCATTATCTTCTTGATTTAGTGTTAATGGAATACTCAAAGGATCTCTCATCATTGGTGGTAACAATGTATTTAAACCTGTTCTTAGTGAAGAAGGAATATTATAACATTTTAAACACATTTTTAACCAACAAGCTGGGCATCTAGCTTTATAAACACATCTCATGAGATTCCATTGTTGACTTCTTACAACAGGTGGTACTAAGCATAAACCATCGCCTTTATGACATTGAAGGACTGGAAGGGCACTATTTGTAGATTTTGCACAAGCTTGCCGTTTAATCATTTTACTGATAAACTTTCTACATGATTCACAACTGTGAATACCAAATTTTCGAGCCTGTTTCACGAATCGATAAAATCGTACAGCACCACAAACGCCACATTTAATGGTGCCTGTTAAACCTAAGAAATTATACAAATAAAATAAATTTATTATTTTTTTTATTTCATATGATGATGATATAACTTTATTTATATCATAAAATAAACTTTTAAATCTGCATAGAAAAAAATATTATTTTAATTTTTATATATTAAAAATATTTAAATAAAAAGACTATAAAGATTATTATACATACCTAAGTTAGTATTTCCAGTTGTAATACTATTACTATTTGTTTTTGAAAAGGGACCTTCAGTTCCACTAACACATTTATTATCTAATTTTAATCTTGCTTTTCTTAAAATAACTTTTCCACCATTTAATTTCATTCCAGTCCATTCAGACTGTTCATCTTCTGTATGATTACTATGTTCACTTCCACTTTCAGATAATGTACTTTCTGTGTCAAAATTATCTGAATTTCCCTCTGTATTTTTATTCCCATTATCAACATTAGTTTGACTTTTTACATTGGTATTTTCTTTTATTTTTATTGTATCTTCAAAATTTGTCTGAACTTCTAAGTCAACTGTATCATTTTGAGTTCCTGATCTTGTTTGGATCCTGGAAGACTCTGAACTTGGAACATCAGAATCAGGAAGAACTTTTGTAGGAACAGAAATTGGTTTTTGGGCTTTAGAGATAGATAATTTTGCATTTTGAGCTTTTCTAGTTGCTGTATTTGCTGTTCCACTTTGATTATTACTGCATTCATCAGATGAAGATTTTACTATTTTATTTTTAGTCGATACATTTATTTTTTTAACATTTGTATTAATAGTTTTTGATACTTGTGCGTTTTGTATAGAAGGAGCTAATTTTTCAAGATTTTTTGCTGGTATAACAGTTTGGATATTGGAATTTACACGCTGAATAACTTTTTTGGTTTTACTTTTCACTTCTTTGTCTTTTAATTTTGTACAGAGTTTAGTAATATTTCCTTCTTTTAATTTTGGTTCCTGATTACAAAGTTTGTTTAATGTAAATTTAGCTTTCTTTACATGTGTACCAATTTCATTTTCACTATGCTCTGCTCCAGAAATTTCTTCTAATTCTTCAATAAATCTTTTATTTGGTTTAATAACTCTCGAAGAATGGGCACTTCGAACTGGCAAAATAAATTTTCTTACAGCATTTGGTTTATCTCCACATTGTGCTGTTATATTACGTACATTATTACTGTTAGATTTAGCCCTTTGCAATAATCTTTTTGCAGTACTGTTTCGTAGTTGTCTTGTTCGTTGATGCTGGTCTAAAATATTATTCACTGATTTTAATACTGGTGTTTTCATAAAATTGGAGAATTTTATATTTTTACAATTTCTGCGACTTTTAGGTCTATGAAATTTAGCACGTTTGGAATTTAATGGTGTCACGTCTTTTTTATCATCTTCTGCTGGTTTGATATTTTTATCACATAATTTTTCTGTATTATTTTCAGTATTCGATGGAGAATTTTTGACATCTGTAATATTTTGTTCATTCTGTTGTGGCATAGAATTATTAACAGCATCAGATGATAATTTAACAGTTGTATTTTCTGTGTCATGTTGTTGTGTTTTTATATAAGACACGGAAAGATTAGCCTCTTTAGTGCTAAAACCATGGAATGGTGGATGTTCCTAAGAAAAAATATATTAAACATTAAAAATAAATTATATTAATATTATTTTCTTTTTGTTTATTAATATCTTATATTTTATTTAAATTAATAAATTAAAATTGAATATTTATATTTTATATTTATATTTATTTTTACTATATATTTTTAAATATATTTATATTTCAATATGATCAAAAATATTTAATAATTTGAAGGCATTAAAAAGTTAAGTTAAAGTTTACATTTTATATGAAAGAAGAAAAAGAAATTAATAATATAGTTAAAATATGTCTACAGAATAAAAATAAGATCGAAATATAAATTTTTTATAAAATCATTGACATTTTCCACTATAGCGGTACATTATATACAGTATGTATTATATATATATCTGCCATTCTGAGTCTGTGATTCCCTTCTAATAGGTTAACTTTCATTATACAGCCAAATCTTGGACTTTTTCAGGCCACCGAATCGGCGCCGTATGCGTCCCTATGACGCTTATAAAATAAATACAATTGTTTGTAAGTCAGGAAAGAATTATATACTTTAACTAATTACGCGCCTTACTACAAGTAGTTCTAATGAAAGATAAACTACGAATTACCTTCTCGTTGTCACCAAATGTTTCGTTGAACAGGGAAAGTCCGTAGTAGATGTTCTCGGCGACGGTTACCGAATCACTTTGGGCTGTCTCGGGCTGACCGAGAACTTTGATCCGTTTCCTGGTAACCGTCTTCGGCGGCTTCCCGGGAAACTTGGACCTTCCCATGTTCACTTTTTTCAACGGCCAACCTCAACCTCACAACGAAATTCTGTTTCCATTTTACGCGATTTTGCCCAGTCGAGGCGCACCAACTGAACACCAACGAACACTTAACACACACGGAACTCACAAGCTTCGTTAAACATCGGTTAACGTCGGCTAAATTCGATGATAGCCGCGAAATACGCGCGTACTGTCAAACACAGAATCACTAGTAGTGTATATATAAGATGGGTACATGTGTTTTCAAATACAAATGCGCGTATTCATCTAGTGATTTTTACTTGAGCAAATCCAAGCGCGCTCAATCATTACATCAACATTAACTTTTATTTTAATTTGTATAATTATAATTCTATATAAAATTCATATATTACATAAGATATTTGTGTAAATTATAATTATTATTTTTTTATTTATAAATTATTGATATCTATAAAAAATAATAATTAATAATAATAATTAATAAATAATTAATAATTATTCATAAAATGATAAAAAATATAATGCATAAACTTTTTACTTACAAACAAAAAATTTTAATCTTATATTCAATAAATGATGATAGCGATGATGTGATTGGTTTTGTATTGCATATTAAATACTGTCCAGTTTTGTCCACCATAATACATTTTACACTAGGGAATATTAATTTTCATTTTGTATAATACTTATTAATATAATTTCCATTTCCATAAACATTTAATTATTTTAGAAATATTA
>NW_006263463.1:699682-702914 GCF_000469605.1 Apis dorsata
TAATTTAAAATATATGATATTAAATAATATCTATTAAAAAATTATTAATGTATTTGTTTAATATGTTATACATATCTTTCGAGTAATAAAATTATTTTATTTTATTTTACATTGCTTCAACATAGACAGATAATAATATTTTATAAAATAATATTTAAAAACAAATTATTAATATTAAAAATTATCAAAAACTTTACTAATATTTAAAAAAATTATGATACATTACTTGAACTGATTGTACAAATTTTTTTGTGTAATTAATTAATTAAAAAAATAAATTAATTTATTTAAAATTAAGAGGAATAGAGCAATATAGAAATGATTTAAAACAAAAATATGAAACAAATTTATTGCTAATTAATTTTATCTTTGGATCGTTATATTTGATATATATCCAATCAATATTAATTAATGATAATTTTTTTCGCTTTAAATTGTTGAGTTATTGTATAAAATGCAAAATTCTCTTCATTTCATCAAATTCATTTTATTATATTATTATTATCACTTTATATATATTAATATATAATTAATATATAATATATAAGGGAATTATATAAGATTTAATAAATTAAACAAATTTAAATAAAAGACTCTTAGATACAATATGTTTAAATAAAAAATTAATTAAAATGTTGAAAATAATTGAAGAAAGCTAAAAAATTAATTTTACCTCATCATTCATTATTACTTTTTTTCACATTATTTTGCCAAAATTAAAATTTTTTTCAAATCGAGTTTCTGCTGCCTATTAATAATATAACATTAGAGATTTAATCAAATCAGTTCATTCATATTACGTAAAGACTAGGGTCGATAAATGAGGTATACATGAATTACAAATCCGGTATTTCATGTGCGCTGACCTGTGTTCCATTTAAAAGGGCCTCCATCGATACAACCGTCAAGTACCACTTTTAGATCCATATTGTATTTTTTCTTTGTATCCTCGTTGTGTATAAAGCTCGTTCTGTATTCTGTTCATAAAACTTCGTTCCCTACATTTTATTTCGATTTTTCTACATATGTACACAAATAATTAACGTCAACAATTTCTTTACTTGTGCTAAATAAGCAAAATAAAAGTTTTCTTTCTATTTCTCCGACGATCAAATTAAAAGATATTCGATTATCAATGTAATTGGCATTATTTCCACAAATTTTTTTCTTTGAAGAAAAAAAATCCTTTTCGAAAGAAAGGAAGGCAATATTTTTTCTGATTAAGTTTGAAATGGAAAAGATGTGACAAAATCTATAACCATCTTTACTTTTATAGCAATACAAATTGAGACGTGTTATATAGAATTCAAATGTCGGCCACCAATATCATTTCATTCTATCGATTTTTCCGTATCAGAAATATTTATGTACGCATACGCGTATGCATGTACTAATAAACTCTATATTTTTAATAAGGGATATCAATACCGTATTACGTTTCCCCCTTTTGTGCCGTTCCAACCAGGTCAGAAACTAAATTACGCCGCGTCACAGAGAAATATTCGGATGCAGCCGCTGTTCTTGATTATTTCAATTTATGTTTATGGCCAAAGCTAAAAGGGACGTTGAAAAATTATTTTATATTCAGTCAGTTTTTCATAACTCTTAATTAAGAAAAAAATATATAGATATATACGTATGTTTTTATTCGTTTTTAATTATAATACCGTTTAAAGGAAAAATAATGGGCGAATATAGTCGAATTATCATTGAAGTTAAATATGATTTCAAAAATTTTAAATAAATATGTTTATTCGTAGTAATCATTTGGATAATATTTTATTTAATCTTGATAAAATAATATATAGATTGTTGAATTATCTTATATCATATTGCAATTCAATCGTTTAATATTAAACGAATAAATAAAAAATTAACAGATATAAGAAAAATTTATTTTACTATCTATCCAAATTATAACAAATAAAGAATAAAATACGTACAAACGACTAATTGGATCTAAACCATTTTATTTAACAAAAAAAGATTTAACGTAAAAGAGGAAAAGGCTACTTATCAAACAACCAGTTACATAAACAAACGTGTACCAAATATACTTGCACCCTCGTCAAATGTTTTCCCTCTAAACCGGGACTCAAACCACGCAAAACAAGCGTTTTAAAAAAGAACTCATCCCCTTTCTCCTCCTCCTAAAAAACAAAAAAAAAAAAAAAAGGTATACAGACCAAACAATCGGTTTGCAAACTGCATTTTCAAAAAAAAAAAAAACTCAAGAAAGAAAAAAACAAGGGGAATAAAAAGATGTAATTCGAAGTCGAAGTGGAAGGTGCTATAATATGCAAAGTCGCGTCGCGTTGAATCAAATTCAAATTGGAGACGATCTAACGCGATAGTTTACCTGTATACCGCGGAAACCTGAGACTCGTTACGCCGGTATACGATTAAGCAGCGGGCGAACGAGTTTATCTCTCGATCATTCCGCTCGAAATGCCCGAGCGGGTGTGGTACCGGCCGTATTCGTTGGGATCGGTCAGCTAGCCGGTTGTAACGGAGCTATAAGATCTGCTGTTCCGTTTCGTTGCTTTGCATTGCGTACTTACTCTCTTTCTCTCCCTCTCTTTCTTTTTCTCTCTCCCTCTCTGTCTCTCACATCGCCGTGTTGGTGCACACGGGCTTCACCTCGGTTGGACAAGTGTGCGATCCTAGAAGGATAACGCGTATATGCGCCACGACTTGCTGGACCATTTGCGAACCCATGAGAAAGACCGATGGACGCTTATACATATTAATAGCTACACGTATATTACTCATACCAAGAGAGCTCTCGACATTTCCCTCCCTTTCCAAGATGCATCTTTTCCATCTTACTCTCCCCCTTTATTTCGCGATATACATTTTGTTTCCCTTCTCCCGTGCAACGATTCCGATATTTTCGCGACGGATGGCCGTCGTGAATATACATGTAAGTATATGTTATACTTATATTTCACATGGTGTACAGGCGACGCTTCTTCGTGCAGATGTTTTCGTTTGGTCGTCGTTCCATTGGTTACGGAAGAAAAGAGGGAGGGTCGTGAAAGTACAAAGCGTGAAACGACGAGTTATGAATTTAGATTTAATATATTCTTTCTTATTTTCTTTTTTCGTCAATAATTATTACACTTACTTCATCTCGTAAGATTCATATTACATGGGTAATTAGATAAATTTTTTATTTGAAATTATTTATATTTTATACTCTAATCAAAGAACTTTCTGAAAAAAAAAAAAA